>NW_027595734.1:7500-12500 GCF_031162955.1 Sander vitreus
AAAGATGGAAGCTGTGATCATGAAATTGTAGAAATGCATTTTGTTGCTCTTTTTGACGTTATTGTTGCTATTTTGTGTCTAAGCATCATGGGAGTTGTAGTTGATCCTGAGCTGGTTGTGTTGGATGATAAAATAACTCAAACTCCTGTCTGATCGTTCCTCTGAGTCTCAGTACAGACACACACTCACACACACACACACACACACGCACGCACGCACGCACGCATGCACACACACAAATATACACACACACGCACACACACACACACACACACACACACACACACGCACACACACACACACACACACACACACAGAGACACACATACACACACAGAGACACACACGCACGCACGCACGCACACACACACACACACACAGACCCACACACACACACAGATGCAGACAGACAGCCTGATAGAAGACGTAGACATATATATATATATATATATATATATATATATATGCAGTTTCCATGGGACGGCACCGCCCACACAAGCACCTGCCAGACACAGCGACACAGACACGCGGCGGCGGCTACGTTTGCAACAACATTTTCACCGGAGGAAGAGGTGAACACTTAGAAATAAACACTAGGCAAATATGTTGTTACTGGAGCTAGTAGGCTACCATCAAAACGTGGGATATCTAATCGAAATGTGTTAACAACGTCGGGGGAAGAGGGGGTGGGTGGGAGGTAGGACTAGCACGTTAGCCCATAGCTAGCATGATGCCTTCTATTTCTAGATCTAGATACGTTTACCCGTACTTATCTGAACTAACGACATGATCACTGTCACTAGATATACAGAAAACATTGACTTTCACTCGGTGCTGTTCACTGACAGTACAAACACGTTATTAGTGGTTCTTTCCACCTGTTCCTCATCCCAGTCAGTCTCCATAGTTCCAGCACTAGGCTGAGGCTAGTCTCCTCCACGTCTCCCCAACGTGACGTCATCACCGAACTGAGTTAAAAAAACTGAAAAACGACAAAAACCGGCCTTTAACACCATTTGGAGACATTTTTAAAAATGATATACATATCTTGAGCGCTATATGTACCTTTTAATCAACAGTGGTGGTTAACCTACTACATGGGCTTTAACATAGCTCAAAAAAAAACCTCTTTGGGGCCATACTGTATCGCCATACTTTAATGTAGAAAAATACTTAAAGTGCTCATATTATACTCATTTTCAGGTTCATAATTGTATTTAGAGGTTGTATCAGAATAGGTTTACATGGCTTAATTATCAAAAAACACCATATTTTAGTTGTACTGCTCATTGCTGCAGCTCCTCTTTTCACCCTGTGTTCAGGTCTCTGTTTTAGCTACAGAGTGAGACCTCTCACTGCTGTAACATCTTTGTTGGCAGTCGCACATGCTCAGTAGCTAGGTAAGGACTACATGCTCAGTAGCTAGGTAAGGACTACATGCTCAGTAGCTAGGTAAGGACTACATGCTCAGTAGCTAGGTAAGGACTACATGCTCAGTAGCTAGGTAAGGACTACATGCTCAGTAGCTAGGTAAGGACTACACGCTCAGTAGCTAGGTAAGGACTACATGCTCAGTAGCTAGGTAAGGACTACATGCTCAGTAGCTAGGTAAGGACTACATGCTCAGTAGCTAGGTAAGGACTACATGCTCAGTAGCTAGGTAAGGACTACATGCTCAGTAGCTAGGTAAGGACTACATGCTCAGTAGCTAGGTAAGGACTACATGCTCAGTAGCTAGGTAAGGACTACATGCTCAGTAGCTAGGTAAGGACTACATGAGCTAGCTAGCTGTTTCTCCAACTTCAGTAGAACAAGGCAGGATTAGCTGGGAGACTTCTTCTAAACGAGGGAACACTTCCACCTTTGTGTGAATACCTGCAGAACAGGGACATGGAAGTAGTTCTTTTGGAGATT
The DNA here is from genome assembly GCF_031162955.1 of Sander vitreus. Taxonomy (NCBI): domain Eukaryota; kingdom Metazoa; phylum Chordata; class Actinopteri; order Perciformes; family Percidae; genus Sander; species Sander vitreus. The sequence continues at coordinate 9,415 of NW_027595734.1, forward strand.
ATGGTGAACTAGTGTGTGTTGTAGCAGTGTTTTGCCATTGAGAACGAGCTAGCATGCTAACAGTTAGCCCCCTAGCCCCCTCGTCTCAGCTAGTTTTTTCTATCTGTTGTTTTATTTCCACTGTCATCATAGGTAACATCAAATCCAAAATGTTCCCACACACCAGACTATATACAACGCTGGCGCATCCTCCAGCTCCGGGCAGCCTTCCTCATCTCTTTTTTTTATTTATTTATTTTTTTTAATTTGCAAAACTTTACAAACATGTATTATAGAATTGAACTAGTCGGCATCATACACACAGAAATAATCATTTCCAACCAGGGAACATTACAACCTTAATTAATAAAATATAAAAATATATACAAATAATAAAAAATAAAATAAAAAAATAAAAAAATAAAATATAATACAAAGGCAATATGAAATGGAATGAAGGCTATATAATCACATTTCCTTGAAAAACTCTTGCAGTACATCAGCTAAATAAATAGTTTTCTTATTATTAATAGTTTGGATTGACTCAAAAAAGTTCGAAATTCAGTTCTGAAGTGAGTAAAAGCTGGCCGACATTTAGAAAATCTCGCTTTATGGATATGAAATTTCCCTAGTAGGATTAATAATAATAATTCTATGTATTGTTTTGTTTTTGTTATCGTAATTAAGAATAACATATTTGGCTTCCAGTTTAATTTCATGTTTCTTTTGAATATTTAAATAATTTTCAATGTTTTTCCAGAACTCCACTGAATACCGACACTCCCAGAATAGATGTATAATAGTTTCTTCTTCAATCTTACAAAATTCACATTTATTATCCACAGCCGCAAATCCTGAAACTAATTTGTTAGTAGGATAAATACTGTGCAGTATTTTAAAATGTACTTCTTTCAGTTTATTAGGGATAACAAATGTGTACGGTAGAAGCCACGTTGATTCCCAGTGAATGTTAGAATATAAAGAGTCCCAAACACATTTTCCTTTTATTGTAGAAGTCATTCCTTATATGTTTATTTGTACATTTATTACTTTTAATATTGATTCCATTAACAAAGAAGGTCGGATCCAATTCTTGCAATTCCTGTCTCACAGAGAGAGACATTTCATTAGTTAGGTATAGCATTTATTACCATTTGGTATTCTTTGTGGGTGATAGGAAAGACTTTAGATCTGAGAAATTCCACATAACTAAGAAGTTGAGCTGCATCATTTTGTACGTCTGCAAGAAAGATTATATTCCTATTAACCCAGTGTCGTAGATATAAAGACTTATTTTTTCTGGTTATAAGCTCATTGTTCCATATAATAGTTCTGTGTGGAGAAACATTATGTATAAAGCATAATTTTGCAGCGTTAAGAGCCTGCTGATGAAATTTATTTTCATTATAACTGCATTGTAATACAAATTGAAGGCCTCCCATTTCTCCAAAAATGGACCGTGGAACATAATAAACATATAAAAATCCAACGATAATATCACAGCGTCAGATTCCACATATTCAGAATAATCTATTAGATCAAGAATAAGTCTCATGTTGCAGCTTATATGCCGATTAGCCATAAAGCCAGTTTGAGTTTCATTTATGATTTGACTTAAGCCTTTTTTTTAAACGTCTGGCAACAATTAGAGAAAGTATTTTATAATCTACATTTAGCAACGTTATAGGTCTCCAGTTTTCTAACAGAAAATGATCTTTATCTGGTTTGGGAAGCAATGTTATTACACCTTGCTTCAATTTGTCCCAAAAACGCCTATAACATTCAACAGGAAGACCATCCATACCTGGAGATTCTCCTTTTTTCATTTTATTTACCGCTTCATGAATTTCAAGTTTTGAGATCGGTTTATCACAATCTGATTTAAATTCATTTGTAATTTGTGGGATCAGTTCTTTAATTTTGCTGATAAATTTCTCATCCTCCGTTTGGTTATAGTGGGAACTATAGAGATCAGAATAGAAACGAGAGGTATCATTTGCTATGTATTCCGCTCACCTTCCTCTAACCATGTTGCTCTAGAGCGTATAAAGGCTCCTTTGGTCATATTAATATACAATTGGTCAACCTCTTCCTTCAGACTTGTCATGTTTAATTCTTCCTCTTCAGTAAGAGTTCCTTTATTTATTAAGGAGTTCAGTTCTGCCATAGTTTCAAGTTCTCTGATAGTGTTTCGTTTTTTCATTTCCTTACTATATTTAATAGCCATTTCTCTGATTTTAAATAAAAGAAACTCCCATTTTTGAACATTACTAAGTTCATTACAGTTGAAAATGTCACATGCAGTAGCTTCCACTGATTTCCAAAAGGCTTCATCATTCAATAGATTACAGTTCAATGTCCAGAAACCACGAGATTTCCTGGTTTGTTCTTGTGGATTAGCAAAAGTGACGACTATCAATTTGTGATCTGAAAAAGGGGCGCAGCTATGTAATGTTTCAGAAACAAAATGTAAAGTAGAGGAGGAAAATAACCATAGATCAGTTCCAGATTGTAGAGAGCCACTAACATTACTCCATGTATATTCTTTTTGATAAGGATGCAAATAACGCCAAACATCAATAACATTTAGTTGTTCACACAAATGTGATATAGGTTTAAATGTTGAGTTAGGGGAAATTCTTGCTGGTCATCTATCCATTTGGTCATCTGCTGATTCATTTAGGTCACCACCAATAATTAAATGAGTATTTAGTCTCATTATTAGTCTTCTGCTAGTTGGGTAAACATGTTTTTTGCCAAAACATTGTTATTACGTCCATATATATTGTTTAACACCAGAATTACATTATTCACTCTAAGAACCAAAATAATCCATCTACCCTCTTTAGAAAGGTGGGATTCTAACACATCTCCTTTAAATGTATTGAACAAAATAGCTGCTCCTGCTGAATGACTAGAAGCATGACTTAAGTAAATCTGACCCCCCCATTGACTTCTCCAGAATTTCCCATCATCATCACATGAGTGAGTCTCTTGTAAAAAATGAAATCTGCATTAGAGCGTCTACAGAATAGAGAAATAGCTTTCCTTTAAGATATGTTTCGTATGCCTTTGACATTGAGAGAATTCCCTTTAAGGTTAATGAA
>NW_027595735.1:5000-12500 GCF_031162955.1 Sander vitreus
GCGTGTATAGAGCCAGCATATTTCCACCAGACTCCATGTAAATAATCAGGACTTTTAGCGTGTATAGAGCCAGCATATTTCCACCAGACTCCATGTAAATAATCAGGACTTTTAGCGTGTATAGAGCCAGCATATTTCCACCAGACTCCATGTAAATAATCAGGACTTTTAGCGTGTATAGAGCCAGCATATTTTCACCAGACTCCATGTAAATAATCAGGACTTTTAGCGTGTATAGAGCCAGCATATTTCCACCAGACTCCATGTAAATAATCAGGACTTTTAGCGTGTATAGAGACAGCATATTTTCACCAGACTCCATGTAAATAATCTGGACTTTTAGGGAGTATAGAGCCAGCATATCTCCACGTGAATGGGTGAATTAAGGGTTTATTTCAACCAAACCAGAGTGGTGATTGTTGGAACAGTGGAAAGAGTCTGGTGGGTTTGGTGTTGGTGATTTTGGGGCTGTTTCATGTTAAACTAAAAGGATCTTACTCTTTAACTAAAAGGTATCCATCTCTCAAGGTAATGGGATCCATCCCATAATGTTTTTTTAGACACTTAGAATAATAATCTGAGTCTGTCAGCGGCAAAAACAGAACTTTTAGTGGACGCTGACTGATTAATGCTGAACATGAAACAGCCCCGAAATCACCATCACCAAACCCACCTTCACCTGTTTCTCCATGGTCGGGCCAAAGCCCGTCTACGGAAAGCCGTTCCACTCTCTATTCAGCCCCATTGTACCGAATTTGGTTGCAGTTCCACCAGAGTTCCACTGGGGGTGATCACGGTCCAGAGCTAAATGAATGGGACTCTATGGAGCTAGATGCTAAATGAATGGGACTCTATGGAGCTAGAGGCTAAATGAATGGGACTCTATGGAGCTAGACGCTAAATGAATGGGACCCTATGGAGCTAGATGCTAAATGAATGGGACTCTATGGAGCTCGACGCTAAATGAATGGGACCCTATGGAGCTAGACGCTAAATGAATGGGACTCTATGGAGCTAGATGCTAAATGAATGGGACTCTATGGAGCTCGACGCTAAATGAATGGGACTCTATGGAGCTAGACGCTAAATGAATGGGACTCTATGGAGCTAGATGCTAAATGAATGGGACTCTATGGAGCTAGATGCTAAATGAATTGGACTCTATGGAGCTAGATGCTAAATGAATTGGACTCTATGGAGCTAGATGCTAAATGAATGGGACTCTATGGAGCTAGATGCTAAATGAATTGGACTCTGTGGAGCTAGATGCTAAATGAATGGGACTCTATGGAGCTAGATGCTAAATGAATGGGACTCTATGGAGCTAGATGCTAAATGAATGGGACTCTATGGAGCTAGATGCTAAATGAATGGGACTCTATGGAGCTAGACGGCTACATTTGTCTCTTTCGCCTGATTGTCGTTGAGAAATCTCAGATTTGATTGTAGTTTCTGCAAGTTCAACATGGATTATAGGTCAAAAGTTGAATGAACGAGTACTTGTGTCCTTTCGATTTCTTACACGTTGAGTCGTTGTTGCCCATAACACGCTAGCATTCTGCTAGTGAATGCTGATTGGTCAGTGAAGGACTGATTACGATCGGAGATCCTGCTTGACGGCATCCAAAGCAGAACCAGAATGTCAGAGTGAATATTTCGGTGTGGTCTTTAAAACATCAGCAACCCTCTTTCTAGCACGTGTATTAGCAGGGAGAGTCTAACCTGTCAGCTGTGTTGTATTAACAGGGAGAGTCTAACCTGTCAGCTGTGTTGTATTAACAGGGAGAGTCTAACCTGTCAGCTGTGCTGTATTAACAGGGATAGTCTAACCTGTCAGCTGTGTTGTATTAACAGGGAGAGTCTAACCTGTCAGCTGTGTTGTATTAACAGGGAGAGTCTAACCTGTCAGCTGTGTTGTATTAACAGGGAGAGTCTAACCTGTCAGCTGTGCTGTATTAACAGGGAGAGTCTAACCTGTCAGCTGTGTTGTATTAACAGGGATAGTCTAACCTGTCAGCTGTGTTGTATTAACAGGGAGAGTCTAACCTGTCAGCTGTGTTGTATTAACAGGGAGAGTCTAACCTGTCAGCTGTGTTGTATTAACAGGGAGAGTCTAACCTGTCAGCTGTGTTGTATTAACAGGGAGAGTCTAACCTGACTCAGAGCTTGCCGTAAAGCAGTATCTCTGGCCGTATATATATATACATATATATATATATATATGTATATATATGTATGTATATATAACTGCAACCAGTTCGGAAGAGAGAAGTAACGAGAGAGTGGACCTTCTTCCCTTATTAGAAATTCTTTGCTGATGCTGAACATTAGTCCTGTAGGATTACATTACAGCGTGTTTCTTGATAAATACTGAACCAGTTTCAGAGATTGTTGTTCCATCAGACACTCAAACATGGAGACATAGGGTCCAGGTTGGAAAAACTCATCTTTTGATATTTATTCATTTTCAGACCGGCGGAGGAGGTGGAGCAGTCCATCATCTACAGCTCTGTAGCCAGAACAGGCTGAAGACAAACCACAACATGATGGCAGATAAACAGTTTTATTGTCTGTGTGTGTGTGTGTGTGTGTGTGTGTGTGTGTGTGTGTGTGTGTGTGTGTGTGTGTGTGTGTGTATGTGTGTGTGTGTGTGTGTGTGTGTGTGTGTGTGTGTATGTGTATACTTGTTTAACTATATTCGTGGGGTACAAAAACCGTGAGTCCAGTATACTTGTGGGGTCCCGAAAGCTTTGTGGGTCCAAAATGCTGGACCCCCCAAGGTTAAAGGTCTGTTTGAGGGTTACGATTTGGTTTTAGGATTAGGGTTAGAATGAGGTTCTGGTTAGGGTGAGGGTAAGGGTTAAGGTTAGGCATTTAGTTGTCCACATAGATAGTGAAACGCACCAGTATTATGTATCTGTGTATATTATTATTTCATCTTGTTTCGGTGACAGTTTCTGTTTGTGCTGCTCTATCTTCCAGTGTTTAGTGTATCTACATCTCAGTTTTACTGTTGCATCAATAATACTTTTTTGATAACATATTTTGTGTAAATAAGTACTCTGTCTTGTATGTAAATAAATATATGAATTTGATTTGAAACAAAGTGTTTGAGAGTTCCTGTTTCCAGTTTCAGAGACGACAACAGAACACAGGAACAGGAATGAGATATTACTTAAAATATATTATTAATAAATTATTGATATTAAAATAAACAGAACAAAGACTTCTCTTGTGTTGTAGTCTCCTCGTTGTATAATGTGGTTGTGTAACGTGGTTGTGTAACGTGGTTGTGTAACGTGGTTGTGTAACGTCGTTGTGTAACGGAGTTTCTGAAAGATGGAAGTTACTGGAAACCAGCAGCTGGAAGGGTGAGTTAATCACTTGAGACAGAAAACAGGAAGTGAGATCATCTTCCTCATAACATGTTAGAGTCTGAAATAATATGAAAATATTTAAAGTGAAACTGATTCTAATATTGTCTGTGTGTGTGTGTGTGTATTACTGTGTGTGTGTGTCTGTGTGTGTGTGTGTATCGCTGTGTGTGTTTGTGTATCACTGTGTGTGTGTGTGTGTGTGTGTAGCGCTGTGTGTGTGTATCACTGTGTGTGTGTCACTGTGTGTGTGTGTGTGTGTATCACTGTGTGTGTGTGTGTGTGTGTATCACTGTGTGTGTGTCACTGTGTGTGTGTGTGTGTGTGTGTGTGTGTCACTGTGTGTGTGTGTGTGTGTGTGTGTGTGTGTGTGTGTGAGTGTGTCTCTGTTTGTGTGTGTGTGTGTGCAGTGTGTGTCAATTTCATTTGTCACATGAAATGGTAGAAGTACAGCTCCAGTGAAATGTTATCCCCTCAGCTCCTTCAAGGTCGTCAGATCGCCATGCCAACCCTCATCAGCAGCTGCTCTTTATCTGTTTTTATCAAACATGACTTCGTTATCTCATCATCAGAGGTAACTTTGCAGCATCAGCTCTCTATCCAGTAATCAATGTCCTTTACACGAGTCTAAAACCACAGAGGCTGACGGGTCTTCATACACACATTATTCAGAGAGGAGAGAGAGGGGGGAGCACACACACACACACACACCCCCCCCCCACACACACACACACACACACACAGACACACATACACATACAAACACACCTATACCCCCCCCCCACACACACACACACACATAGACACAGACACATACACAAACACACAGACACACACACACCCACACACACACACACACAGACACACACACACACCCACAAACACAGACACACACACCTACACCCCCCCACACACACACACACACACACAGACACACACACACACACACACAGACACACACACACAGGCACACACACACACACATACAAACACATGCACAGACACACACACACACACACACACACCAACACACACACACAGACAGACACACACAGACACGCACACACACACACATACACCGACAGAGACACACACAGACACGCACACACACACCCACACAGACACACACACACACACACAGTGACACACACACACAGTAACACATACACAGTGACACACACACATACACACACATACACACACACACACACACACACACACACACACACACACACACACACACATACACACACACACACACACACACACACACACACACACACACATACACACACATAGACAGACACACACACACACACACACACAGACACACACACACACACACACACACACACACACACACACACACACACACACATACACACACACACAGACACACACACACACACACACACACACACACACAGACACACACAGACATAAACACACACACACACACACACACACACACACACACACTCACACACACATCGACACACACAAACATGAACACACACACACAGAGACACACACATAGACACACACAGACACATAAAGACAGAGACACACTGACCAACACACACACACACACACACACACACTGATTGGCTGATACACATCTAACATCTACCAACCAGATAGTGTTGTGGGCGGGACATGAAGTGAGACTCAGTGGTGAGTGCTGATTGGCTGATACACATCTAACATCTACCAACCAGATAGTGTTGTGGGCGGGACATGAAGTGAGACTCAGTGGTGAGGTAAACGGGAGCAGAGGGAGAGACTCAGAGCTGTAGCTGAGACAAAGTACAACACCTTTTATTTCATTAACTTTATAATGTTGTTGGCGTTGGGATCTTCTTTTTGGGTTTTGATATTTACAATTTATTGTGTGTGTGTGTATATCACTGTGTTTGTGTGTGTGTGTGTGTGTGTGTGTGTGTGTGTGTGTGTGTGTATATATGTGTGTCTCTTTAATGTTCTTTTATTTAGCACTGTGGTCAGATTGTGTTTAAATGAGCTCTAGAAATCAACTTTACTTACTGAAATTTAACATAAAACATTTTACAGACCGAGATATGTTGCTTATAATAATTAATCAGAAATCACAATCAGAACAGTTGTATTGTTTATTATTAATGTTTATTATACAGATGATAGATTACAGATATAGACCATGATATAATAACAAGTTTATAACACTGACAGTGCAAGATACAACTATTATGAATGCATTACATACAATTCATATTACTTCATAAATATAATATTGTTACGTGGGAGACACAGAACGGACCCAAATGCAGAGTTCAGCAACAAAAGGTTTATTTACTGACAACAAATGGGGAAGATGGTGGGGAGGCGGATGCCAAAATAGGAGTGAAGACATGAGGGCTGGGGAAGGATGACGAGGAGCAAAACCTAGGAGGGCGAGGGACTCAGGGGATAGGATGGTGAGGGAGCTTACTGGGGATAGGATGGTGAGGGAGCTTACTGGGGATAGGATGGCGAGGGAGCTTACTGGGGATAGGATGGCGAGGGAGCTTACTGGGGATAGGATGGCGAGGGAGCTTACTGGGGATAGGATGGCGAGGGAGCTTACTGGGGATAGGATGGCGAGGGAGCTCGGGGAGCGCGGGGAAACAGTACCGAGGGAACCGAGGAGGAGGCACTGGAGTGCGGGGAACAGGTGAGTCGAGGAGGGGATGGCTGGAAGTAGGAGCGGAGGCAGGACGGAGCAGAAGTGGAGGCAGGATAGAGCAGGGAGCCGTGAGAGGGGGACCGGATAGTGACGCCAGCTGACTGGATGCATGAGGAAGGTATGAAGCCGATGACAGAGTGGTAGAGACAATGATCCAGCGAAGATTGTGAGTGGAGCATGGGGTTGAAGTACTGAGCTTGATTGTAGACGGCTGGCAGGTGTGTGTGGCGGGGGAGCGGTGATTGTGGAATGAGGAACAGGTGTGCGTCGTCAGCTAGCAGCTGGCAGGAGGGAAAACACAGGAGGCACAGGGAGAGGCAGGACCAACAGAAAAACACACAAAAAAGGACTAGAAAACTGGAAACAAAAACCACGACAAATATACAACATCACATAATCTTTAGATTTAAAATAAAATATGTGGAACACACACACACACACTGTGTACAAAACTTAAACTTATTCCACCAACTCTGCTCCGGTCTCATCTACACGTCTGCTTCCTCTTTCTCTATCTCTCTTCTGCCCACTTTACAGACGAAATGAGCTCTCTTAAAGGAGCCTCAGCACCATTTTACAACAAATGCCTTATCGCGCTGATGTGACCGAGCCCGACCCGAATCCCTTTCAATTGATTGATTGTACATCATAACGTTATAACTTTCTGGGATCTTCTTTCTGGTAAAGAACATAACCTTTGTTTTATGTACGGGAAACCTAAATCCCCAATCTATACCCCATTGTTCTGTTACTTGTAAATGTCTTTGAACAGCTGTGGTTATGTATGATATGTTGCGTCCCCTTTTCCATATGACAGCACCATGTGCATACAACAACCCTTCATTCTTTTCCCCTAATTCTTCAAATATGTCATTTACCATAATGTTGAATAATATGGGACTAATAACACTTCCTTGGGGAATTCCACTTTCAACCATAAACTCTTTACTTATTCCATTACCAACTTTGACCCTAATTGTACGTTGTGACAGAAAGTCTAGTATATAATAATACATTCTCCCACTGATTCCCATTTTATCTGATTAATTAACAGACCCTCTCTCCACATAGTATTGTATTTTTTCCATTAGTCTGTCTTTCTGTCTGTCTGTCTGTCATGTTTTCTATCTATGAATGTGCAGGGATGATGTCACACATGAACACAGTGTGCGTTTGTGCGTGCGTGCACCGTTGGGCTTCAGTAATAATCAACATCAACATCCCAGTTCCAACAGGATTGTCCCATCATGCAACACTGTGGGGACATCAACTTTATTGTCCATTAGATTAGCATAAAATGGAAATTAGTTTTTGGCTCTGGCATAATATAATATAAACACACACCATAGACAACAATACACAGCAATTGTGCATCTAATGAGTGCATTAAATGAAGTTTTAATCATTTCATTCTCAAAAAGAATC
>NW_027595735.1:15000-17653 GCF_031162955.1 Sander vitreus
GATCATGTGTCAAAGGGTGGCATGCTGTCTCTGTTAATACAGACATGGTTCACAAAGGGCTTCACAACATTTGCAGAAAAATTTGACCAGAAAAATTTTGTAAAGCTTGCATGACATGTGCACAACACAATGTAGGCAGACCAGTGACTGTAACACAGCAGGCAGGACATCCACCACCGACACAAGCATTTGAACATGTGATGATGGATTTTGTTGAGCTCACACCGTCGGAGGGGAAAAAGTGTTGTTTGGTGATGGTTGATATGTTTTCAAAATGGGTGGAGGTGTTTCCCGCTTCAAAACAAACTGCTTCAGTGGTAGCAAAGGCTCTAATGGCAGAAATTATTCCCAGATGGGGAATACCAAGTCGATTGTCAAGTGATAACGGCACACATTTTGTCAATGAAGCAATAACCCAGTTAAGTCTGTACATCGGCATAGACCTCAGAAGGCATTGCAGTTACCATCCCCAGAGCACCGGGTCCGTCGAAAGAGAAAACGGCACTCTGAAAACCAAACTGGCTAAATGCTGCGAGGACACGGGTCTTCCTTGGACAAAGGCGTTACCAATAGTACTAATGTACATGCGAATGAGGGTAAGAACGCACAGTAACCTCAGTCCTTTTGAGATTCTTTTCGGCAGACCACCCAGTGTGGGGGTAGAGGCTCCTAAAGCACCCCTTCCCTCCACAGCTCTGTGTGAGCATGATATGTTGCAATATTGTGTACAACTGTCTTCTTCTCTCTCTGTCATAAGAATCCAGGTTTCTGCTGCCCTGCCCCACCCAGCCGAAGGACCGCTCCACACTCTGCAGCCAGGAGATTTTGTGGTCGTAAGAAACTTCAGGAGGAAAAACTGGCAATCCCAACGCTGGCAAGGTCCCTTCCAGGTTCTTCTGGTCACCCATCCACTAAAAGTTGTGTTGTTGCTGCTGACAGACTCAGATTATTATTCTAAGTGTCTGACAACATTATGAAAGGATCCCTACAGAGATAGACCTTTTAGTTAAAGAGTAAGATCCTTTTAGTTTAACATGAAACAGCCCCGAAATCCTCATCACCAAACCCACCAGACTCCATGTAAATAATCAGCACTTTTAGCGTGTATAGCAGCCTGTAGAGCCAGCATATTTCCACATGTAAATAGTGGTTTAATGATTTATTTGCGCTACATCAGAGAGCTCAATGTCCAGGAGGAGTTTCTGTTTTGTCATTCTCTGGCAGCTCACACCACGGCAGAAGAATTATTCAAGGCCTTGAATGACTTAATTTAGGATAACAACATTGATTGGAAGCGGTGCTGTGGTATATGTAGCAACGGGGCCAGGCCAATGACAGGTCGCCACAGACGTTGCTCCCGCTGCTGTTTGGAGTCACTGCATCATCCATCGACAGGCCTTGGCGGCCAAGAAGATGCCCGAGGAGCTGCGTGCAGTCCTTTGTGAGGCAGTCAAAATTCTGAACCTGATTAAATCCCGCGCCCTGAATGCTCGTCTGTTCTCCAACCTCTGCGATGAGCCACTTTCGCCAGCTACTCCTGCACTCTGACGTCCGCTGGTTGTCCCGAGGCAAGGTCCTCACCCGCCGGTGTGACTTGCATGAGGAAGACCTCCTATTTCTCACCGAAATCAACTCTCAGTTGGTTAAACACATGGAGGACATGAACTGGTTGGCAAGGTTGGCCTATTTGTCTGATATTGTCGAAAGGATTAATGTGCTCAACACTTCTGTGCAGGGAAAGGAGTGCCATGTCTTTTTGGTACACTATAAAGTCTCTGCATTCAGGAAAGGTTGGACCTGTGGTGTCCGAGCGTGGAACAGAGCTCAGACTGGCTTCAGACTGGCTAGTAATCCTTACCTAGGTACTGTCAGGGCACGCCCTCATACTCTGCTTCTGACTGGCTAGTAGTCCTTACCTAGGTAGTGTCAGGGCATGCCCTCATACTCTACTTCTGACTGGCTAGTAGTCATAACCTAGGTACTGTCAGGACACGTCCTCATACTCTGCTTCTGACTGGCTAGTAGTCCTTACCTAGGTACTGCCATGGCACGCTCTCATACTCTGCTTCTGACTGGCTAGTAGTCCTTACCTAGGTACTGTCAGGGCACGCCCTCATACTCTGCTTCTGACTGGCTAGTAGTCCTTACCTAGGTACTGTCAGGGCACGCCCTCATACTCTGCTTCTGACTGGCTAGTAGTCCTTACCTAGGTACTGTCAGGGCACGCCCTCATACTCTGCTTCTGACTGGCTAGTAGTCCTTACCTAGGTACTGTCAGGGACACGCCCTCATACTCTGCTTCTGACTGGCTAGTAGTCCTTACCTAGGTACTGTCAGGGCACGCCCTCATACTCTGCTTCTGACTGGCTAGTAGTCCTTACCTAGGTACTGTCAGGGCACGCCCTCATACTCTGCTTCTGACTGGCTAGTAGTCCTTACCTAGGTACTGTCAGGGCACGCCCTCATACTCTGCTTCTGACTGGCTAGTAGTCCTTACCTAGGTACTGTCAGGGCACGCCCTCATACTCTGCTTCTGACTGGCTAGTAGTCCTTACCTAGGTACTGTCAGGGACACGCCCTCATACTCTGCTTCTGACTGGCTAGTAGTCCTTACCTAGGTACTGTCAGGGCACGCCCTCATACTCTGCTTCTG
>NW_027595736.1:0-2500 GCF_031162955.1 Sander vitreus
ACACAACCACATACACAATAAATACAACCACAACACAACACAACTATACACACAACACAAACTATATACACACAACACAACTATATACAGACAACACAACCATATACACACAACACAACCAAATACACACAACATAAACTAGCATACACACAACACAACCAAACAGACAAATACAATCCATATACACAATAACACAAACCAAATACACACAACATGTTCATATACAGCATAAATATAAACTAAATACACACAACACAAACGAGATATATTACACAACACAACCAAATAAATCTTGGTCTGATCGGATCTGGTGGATGTAGCCACATTATCTTCCAAATCGATCGGCGTGTTAAAAGCCAATCAACTCCGTAGAGGTCGCGTGGTGGTGGAAGGGGACCAAAAATCGCTGCACGTCAAAATCCTTTTCGGCTATTTGGTTGTCAAAATCCTCATCTGAGGGTCATTGGTTCTTCCGTGTCAGTTACCAGCTGAAGAATAAAGAAGAGTCAAAGAAAGATGGAGTCTGTAGTGAAGAAGCTAAATGGTATTTTGTGCTGATCTGTTCAATCTCGAATGCGGTGTTTTTCCGGACTTTGTTGGTTATACCAGCTAAAGCATGAGGAAAGGTTGGATCTGATCAGTGAAACAATCACCTCCTTTGTTTCACAGCTGTCACATTTGGGATAATACTCCTCGATGAAAAAACACTATCTCTACACTCCACCCCTATCCATATGTCTGAGACAAACCACTCCTTCTACTCACTGCCCACATGGGATAAAACCACACCGGCTATAAAAGAGACCTACCAAGCGGTGGAAAATAAAAACGCTGCAGAGAGAAGAATCATGTTCACCTCAGGGAAACTGCACACTGGAGTACACGAACAGTCATCATTTGAGAGACTGGAGAGCTTAATGGAAAAAGCCAGGATGTGTTCAGATGGCTCTGCAGACACCTTGGGAGGCATGGCTGGCACCAGGTGAGCATATGGGGTTGAATCTACTTTTTGTCCCGACAGTTTTGAGCTGTACTGCGAAAAGAACTAACGTAGTGGACAACGCTGATCCCTGGCACATACTTGTTTTTTACACCCTGTAAAGGTAGATGTTATCAGTCAACTCCCTGCAAAACAACCACTCTGTCAACGTTACGGATGAACTCAAAACTGCACGTTGATATGCAGCGTACTCGTAGATTATTCTCTGTTAGCACAAACTCTATATATAATCTACTTTGCAGTAGGCACAATTAGTCTATGACAAAATTGTCTTTAAAAAGTTTTTACCACATCTGTATTTGTGTAGTTTGTGTCTTTAACATCAAATCGTTTTAGTTAGGAAGTTTTCATTATATTGTTTTGCAACACTGATGCGTATGTGTGCGAATTTAAATTAAAAATTCAAATAACCAACGCGACAGTCTTTTTCTGTCATTTCGAATCTCATACATGTCAGAGACACATATCATGAAACATGTATCACGCAACCTCGCACACCCAGGTAGTTTTGGGGTGTAGAACGCCTCGTAGGGGAGTGCATGTTGAAACGGGTGAGACAGTCGTGAGCGTGAAAAAGGTCAAAGACTTTTTATCAGGAAAGGAGGATGCACACACACTGCACAGACCAGTCAGGACACATTTTACTTCAGAAACAGAGTTTTCGCATCAAGGCCCTTTAAAACCATTTTTGCCGACCCATGCGACATGCAAGCCTTAGCAGATTATAGCTGACGGAGATAGAATTATTTATTAACGGTCATAGATGTGTTTTCAAAAAAGGCTTACGTACGGGTTTCCAAAGAGAAAAAACTGATCCGATGTGGTTGAGGCCTTTGAGTCAATTTCTTTGAGGAGAGTCAGACGCCTTAAAACTACAAACCCGATTTCGCAGAAAAGAATTTTTTTAACAAGCGATTTGAGGCTCTGATGAAAAAACACGGCATCATACATTTTTCCAGCAGCTAGCGATCTCAAAGCCTCTGTGGTTGAACGATACGAATCTGGCACTTTAAAAAAGCCGAATGTGGAGAGATATTTCTCAGCTAACAACACCATGCGAGATCTTGATGTTTTACGTGACTTTGGTGAAAGGACTATAGTCATAGTTATCACAGCAGCATAAAAATGGCCTTGGTGGATCACAACTACAGAGAACGTTGATCAAGTGTTTGAAACCTGCACGGTAAATCGTACAACACAGAGGGACCGAATTAAAGAAAAATTGCTAAACTTTGCTTTAAACAGCTGATGTTGATTTGGCGCAGGAGGGGATAACCTCACTACACACCAACATCATTTCAGAATCTGGAAGAGTTTTTCTCCTACCTCTCGGGTACACACAGTCTCTCAATACTTTGACGTGCTCTAGTATTCAACGGTAAAGAGCCTTTACTAGATGGAGATACACAGATCGATGCATCTCGCTCACCTGCAAACAGAACAATATATTTATTGCGGTGCTCACTGTTACACATGCGCGTCAAAACTCTGCTAGCCATT
>NW_027595736.1:7500-20376 GCF_031162955.1 Sander vitreus
CAGAGAAACTATAGTGAAACACAAGGTAAGTGAATTTGAATTTATTTGTGGTAGTCGGTGATTTGTAGGCATATGACAAACCAATATAACCAGTGTTTAGTGCTCAAAATAGGTTAATTAGCTCAAATTAGTTTGCATAATAGCTAGTATGCAAAAAAATAATTGAGGCTTAGACTCTGCGTCTACAGGATAGTAACCCTAATCCTAACAATTCATTGTAAAGGTGTTGAATGCAAACTAAAAAGACACTATTTAGTCTAACTGATTATTGTGTGTTGATTTTATATCTTTTTTGAATGTGTTTTATTATTTTGCTGTGATGAATTCCTGATCAGTATTTGCAATGATGTATATTTGAGTGAATGTATGAAGTACTACATTTTAAGTTAAACTGATGCTTTTGACAAAGGTACTTTAAAAAATAATTTAAAATAATAAAGTCATTTTGAATGACCAAATTTCACAGGGCAGATTAAAATAGCGGCTTTATTTTACATGAAAATATAAAAGAGACTGTAACTTCCGCTTTTGGGGCTTTTAATTTGAAATCCCAAAGGAAGTCAAATGTACTTGTGAGGGAAACATAACAGTTAGCTTCCGTCAAAGCATGCTGATGGAATTGAGGCAAAAGGAGGAATACATTTGACTCTCTTAATGAATCTAAAGATCATCATCAGTCTGAGGATTTCACAATAAAAGTCTCTTGTTTGCGTCAGCCCCAGGGCATGCTGGGAGATCCCTTGAGATTTCCAACACGGTGGACATCAGGTCAGAGGTCAACCGCGAAGCTCGCTCATGCGGCTCGCCAGCGGCATGCCGCCAACGGCAACCGCTTTACTCCGACCTCAACGGCTTCCAGGTCGGTTCCTCTGAGTTTCTCAACGCTTTTTTAAATTCATGGTCTTTAAACCTAATTTAAATGACATTATACTTGAAGTTTGAGTTACTAAAAGCAGAAATGATGAATAGTTTTGACTAATAGTGGAGATCAGAGGATGTTGAGTGACTCACAGACAGTTTATGTCAGTTTAGTTTCCAATGAAAGTAATCATTAATAGGAGATATGCCCAGGCGAGCACGACGTATTCCCGGTTAAATCTAAGGATGGATGTAAACAGAAAGCTGTGCTACCATTGAATGCTTGTCGTCAAAACATCCAAAACTGTTCGTCATTCTCCAGTCCTTCCAGAAACATCCGGAGTTTGTTTGTGATTGTTTTGGGCTAAAATCCTTGATTATGCGTCACGTTTTCATTAAAAATGTGATGGAATATGCGGGATATTTATGCGATGTTATGCGATGAAATTGAGGGATCGTGGTTCCATCGTGGCTTCATCGCGGGGTTTTCAGCTTTTAGATGATGTTCACGTCACTACATAACGTCACTACATCACGTCACTACATCACGTCACTTCATCACGTCACTACATCACGTCGCTTCATAACGCCGCTTCATAGACGCTCGCTTCATCACGTCGCTTCATAACGCCGCTTCATAACGCCGCTTCATCACGCCGCTTCATCACGTCGCTTCATCGACGCCGCTTCATGACGCCGCTTCATGACGCCGCTTCATGACGCCGCTTCATGGCGTCGCTTCATGACGCGCTTCACGCTACGGCACCAGGGAGAACGGCTGCTCTTGTGTGAAGTAAGCGTAACATATGTGACTTTTTTTGCAACGAGACGTGTTTGAAAAAATGCCGCCCCCCCTCTGTTAGTTTTTTTACTTTTCCCAAAGACGATGAATTACATAAACGGTGGGTAGGGTTGGGCATCATTTGGATTTTAACGATTCTGATTCTGATTCCAATTGCGATTCTTCCTTGAAAATGGTCACATGCTTATTTCACAAATAAGAGGAAAGTTTTATTTTGATTCAATGGTGGGTTGTAGTTTTACAGCTTTCTCAACGTAAAATACAGTCACACTAGAGCGCTGCTTACTGAGCTCCAAGGCTGCAACACAACGAGAGCCTGGCCGCTACGGAAACCAGGACTTGGCATGTTAGATTTGAACCAAATCCTCCAAACGATTCCTGTAAAGAAACGATTCCACTGGAATCATAATTTTTGGAACTGAACTGATTCCTACTTGGAATCAGTTCTCGGTGCCCAACCCTAACGGTGGGTGACAATTCCACACAAAAACTGCCAAACTTCTTAAACCTATCTCCTCCCACATTTTTGGCTCTATTGACAAAAAACTTCGGTAACTTCATCTCCAGACTGTTCTTCACAAAAATACTATTCAGATTTTTTATATATCAAACATTGAGCCCACAGTGCATTACACAGTTTTACTTTTAAAAGGATTTTATCTCAAAAAGGGAGTTTACATTTTTTTTTTGTGAATTGTGTTCTCATCTCTGCAGCCAATAAAAACAGAGCATCTTTAGTTTTTAATTTATTGTTCTTTGTGAAAATAAATGACACACATCTCTGTATTGTCTAAACACTTCCCGCTGCCTCAAGATAGCAATATTCCCAGAATGCACCTGAACACACCTCCCTGTAAGACCAGCAGAATGCACCTGAACACACCTCCCTGTAAGACCAGCAGAATGCACCTGAACACACCTCCCTGTAAGACCAGCACGCCCAGAATGTACCTGAACACACCTCCCTGTAAGACCAGAACGCCCACAATGCACCTGAACACACCTCCCTGTAAGACCAGCACGCCCAGAATGCACCTGAACACACCTCCCTGTAAGACCAGCACGCCCAGAATGCACCTGAACACACCTCCCTGTAAGACCAGCAGAATGCACCTGAACATCACATCACTTCATCACGTCACTACATCACGTCACTTCATCACGTCACTACATCACGTCGCTTCATAACGTCACTACATCATGTCACTTCATCACGTCACTTCATAACGTCGCGACATAACGTCACTTCATAACGTCGCGACATAACGTCACTTCATAACGTCACTACATCACGTCACTACATCACGTCACTTCATAACGTCACTACATCACGTCACTTCATAACGTCGCTTCATAACGTCACTACATCACGTCACTTCATAACGTCACTTCATAACGTCACTTCATCACGTCACTTCATCACGTCACTTCATCACGTCTGAACACACCTCCCTGTAAGACCAGCATGCCCATGGGCCACAGATGGGCGCAGGTGCGTTTGATGTTTAAACCACGTGGGCGCTGGATGGTCTTAAAATAGCAAAAACACTTGCGTCGAGCTTTATGCAGTGCTCCGCTGGGTGCAAGATAGGACCCTTAGTGTTTATTGATCCTTTACTGACTGTTTATTGATCCTTTACTGACTGTTTGTGATGTATAGATGCAGCAGCGGCGGACCTTGGCCAAGCTCCCACTGCAGGCCAACTTCTACCCAATGAGCACAGCTGCCTTCCTGCAGGACTCAGCGTCTCGTCTGACTCTGCTGGCAGCGCAGAGTCAGGCCGTCGCAGCGCTCAGACCAGGTAACGCTGCTTTGTACAGACAGACCAGGTAACGCTGCTCTGTACAGACAGACCAGGTAACGCTGCTCTGTACAGACAGACCAGGTAACGCTGCTCTGTACAGACAGACCAGGTAACGCTGCTCTGTACAGACAGACCAGGTAACGCTGCTCTGTACGGGTTTTATTTAACCAGGAAAAAACTCATTCAAGATGGCCATCAGAACAGACACACAAACATTGAAAACATTGGTTGAAAGAAACCCAAATTTCTGATATGGAAACTTTTCGAAAATGGGTTAAAATTAATTTAAAATGGGTCAGTTGTGAAAGCAGCCTTAAGGTAGGATTGTTTCTTTATATCAGGTTTAATAGAAACATCCGAGGCCCCGGGACGCTTCCCTGAGGAACTCCACATTATTAAAGCCTAACTCTCACCAAAATGCAACCTAGGGCCTTTTTGTGAATGTACCCGAGTCAAACCGTTTAAAAGCATATTTAGGACGGAAACGCCATTGACAGTATTCTGGTTTTTGGGTCAAATGGCCTTTTGAATGGGAGTGCTAGGGACGCTACGATGCTAGCATCAAAATATCTATGTTTAAACCACTAAGAAGGCTCGACACAACATGAGACTTTGCTCCAAGTATCACCAGGGGCTCTACACCTTAACCACAGCACTGACAACATTGGTTGTGTTCAGAGTTTACTAAAAAGAACGGTTTTAACGCCTCACGTTAGCAGTTGTTGTTTACGCTCACCGTCCATCTCGCCAGTCTAAAAATAGGCGATCTCCGAATGCAAATGAAAGGACTCCAGAGGAGAAATGTCATTCTTATATGAGGCTCCTTTTCCAACTACAAGGTCAATATTGCTTTTCACTAACGACAAAACAAGAAATAACCCGTGCATTTATATGGAACTAAGCTTTAGGAGCTCTCCATCTTTACTCTCCTCCCTGTTACGTTGCATTCAGAGATTGACAAGGTGACAAGATGGTTTATTAATGTTTACCAGGAGACTGTCTGTGGTGTTAAAGAGACTTCAGCAGTTTAACTCTGTGGGTTTTGAAGTTGACTATATGTATCGTGGTAACTCTGATTTTGAGTTTGAGAGACCTCTTTATTTAACTTGTGACCTGTGACCTCTGATCTTTAGGCGAGCTGGAGCTGGTGTTGGACCGGCGTCTGCAGCAGGATGATAACCGCGGCCTGGGCCAGGCGTCACCGACAACAAGCTGACAGCCAGTCTGTTCGTTGTCTAGAACGTTAAAAGTATTCGACCTTGTGTGTACCCGAAAAAAGGTAGGAGAAAAACTCTTCAGATTCTGAGATGATGTTGGTGTGTAGTAGGTTATCCCTCTGCGCAAATCAACCCCATAAGCTGTTTAAGCAAAGTTTAGCAATTTTTCTTTAATTTGGTCCTCTGTGTTGCAATAGATTTACCGTACAGGTTTTCAAACACTTGATCAACGTTCTCTATAGTTATGTCCATAGGAGCCATTTTTATGCTGCTGTGATAACTATGATTATAGCCTTTCACCAAGTCTTGTAAAACATCAAGATATCGCATGGTGTTGTTAGCTGTGAAATATCTCCACATTCGGCTTTTTAAAGTGCGATTAAATCGTTCAACCACAGACGCTTTGAGATCGCTAGCTGTGGAAAAAATGTATGATGCCGTGTTTTTTCATCAGAGCCTCAAATCGCTTGTTAAAAAATTCTTTTCCTGCGTCGGTTTGTAGTTTTAAGGGCGTCTGACTCTCCTCAAAAATTGACTCAAAGGCCTCAACCACATCGGATCCAGTTTTTCTCTTTAGAGCACGTATGTAAGCCTTTTTTGAAAACACATCTATGACCGTTAATAAATAATTATATCCGTCATTATAATCTGCTAAGGCTTGCATGTCGCATAGGTCGGCTTGAAATTGATTTAAAGGACGCGGTACGAAAACTCTGTTTCTGGTCAAATGTATTCTGACTGGTCTGTGCAGTGTGTATGCATCCTCTCCTGATAAAAAGTCTTTGACCTTTTCACGCTCGACTGTCTCACCCGTTTCAACATGCACTCCCCTACGAAGGCGTTCTACACCCCCAAAACTACCTGGGTGTGCAGGGTTGTAATAAATATGTTTCATGATATGTGTCTCTGACATGTTGAGATTAGAATGACAGAAAAAGACTGTGCGTTGGTTATTTGAATTTTTTTTAATTAGAATTCAAACACATATACATCAGTGTTACAAAACAATATAATAGAAAAAAACTTCTAACTAAAACAATTTTATGTTAAAGACACAAACACACAAATACAGAAGTGTTAAAAACTTTTAAAACAATTTGTCATAAAAAAAAAGAAAAAACTAATTGTTACTACTACAAAGTGATTATATATAGAGTTTGTGCTAACAGAGAATAATCTAGAGTTCGCTGCATATCAACGTGCAGTTTTTTTGAGTTCATCCGTAACGTTGACAGAGTGGTTGTTTTGCAAGAGTTGACTGATAACATCTACATACAGGGTGTAAAAAACAAGTATGTGCCAGGGATTAACGTTGTCACTCGTTAGTTCTTTTAAAATTTTGTCAAAACTGTCGGACAAAGTAGATTCAACCCCATATGCCACCTGGTGCACCCATGCCTCCCAAGGTGTATGGGGTAAAAAAGTAGAACACATCCTGGCTTTTTCCATTAAGCTCTCCAGTCTCTCAAATGATGACTGTTCGTGTACTCCGGCGTGTGCAGTTTCCCTGAGGGGTGAACATGATTCTTCTCTCTGCAGCGTTTTTATTTTCACCGCTTGGTAGGTCTCTTTTTATAGGGTGTGGTTTATCCCATGTGGGCAGGTAGAAGGAGTGGTTTGTCTCTGACATATGGATGGGGGTGGGTGTAGAGTAGTGTTTTTTTTCATCAGGGTATTATCCCAAATGTGACAGCTGTGAAACAAGGAGGTGATTGTTTCACTGATCTGATCCAACTTTTCACTCCATACTTTAGTTGGTATAACCAACAAAGTCCGGAAAACACCGCATTCAGAATTGAACAGATCCAGCACAAAATACCATTTAGCTTCTTCACTACAGACTCCATCTTTCTTTGACTCTTCTTTATTCTTCAGCTGGTAACTGACACGGAAGAACCAATGACCCTCAGATGAGGATTTTGACAACCAAATAGCCGAAAAGGATTTTTGACCAGATTGCAGAGATTTTTGGTCCTCTTCCACCACCTCTCCGACACTCCTCGGATTGATTGACTTTAACACGCCCCAATCGTTGGAAGATAATGTGGCTACACCCACCAGATCCTGCAGTGTGTTTCCTTCACTTCGCTGATACAGACACAGTTCTCCGGTCTGATACCTAAACATATATCCCCAACTACCATGCTCTCCATAAGGTCTTAAAGACCATTCCTTATGCAGATGCACATTGAGCGGCGGAGGCTTTTGGATCCTGCGCATAAACAGCATACTTTTTCTGGGACCATCTACACCGGACTCTTGTAAAATGGTTATCTTTGTTTCGCTAATGCAAGACGTTGCGTCATCCCCCGACATGGTGAGTGAAATAATCTTATTTTGACTACACACTGATGACATAATGCCTTGTGAGTATGAGGGGGAAAAAAAAAGGAGGGGGGACACGTGGTTAAAAGGAGCCCCCCATATGCTAATTAGGTCTATGTCTGTCTAAGAGTCACGTCATTTAAGTTTATAAGGAAACGTATAATTTGATGCATACCAGAGAGAGTTTCTCACATTTAGGGTCAACCATATGATTGAATGCAATCAGATCGCCATGGCAATATGTCTGGTTTTTGACCTTTAGTGTGAGATGGTTTCTTAAAAGAGGTGTAGACCGTGATCTATACATACCTAGCATACCAGAGAGTTTCTCATATCACCGTGACAAGTAAAAATTTAGACTCAATATACTCCATACCATAAAAGTGTCACTTTAGTGGAATTAAAACCAGTACACATTGTTTTGCCATTAGTGTGAGATGCATAAGAACATTGGATAATTGAAAAAATCTTATTTTGACTACACACAGATGACATAATGCCTTGTGAGTATGAGGGGGGAAAAAAAAGGAGGGGGGACACGTGGTTAAAAGGAGCCCCCATATGCTAATTAGGTCTATGTCTGTCTTAAGAGTCACGTCATTTAAGTTTATAAGAATACAATTTGATGGATAGGAACCCTCCAACCCACACACACACACACACACACACACACACACACACACACACACTTTGAGCAAATTATGTGGAATCCTCCCTTTAGATGAATGAGTCAGTGTTGCTGTTTTTTATCATTGTGAATAAGAACATTGAAAGAATTATACAGAATTATAATGAACTATAATTATATAACGTTATCCTGGATGATGTAATGTCTAGACAGTCAATTCATACGTAGAACAAAGGGGCCTATCCCATACATATGCAAATGAGGGGGCCCCATGGGCACGCGTGGGGAAGGGGGCGGGGCGTGGGAATATGCAAATAAGGTCAAAGGTCAAGGGGGCGGGGCGTGGGAATATGCAAATGAGGTCAAGGTCAGAGCTGTCAAGTTTGACGAAAGGTAGATCCTACTCTCTCTGGCAAATAACACAACACAACTATATACACACAACACAACCATATACACAACACAACTATATACACACAACACACCATATACACACACACAACACAACACAACCACATACACACAACACAACCAAATAAACACAACACAACCACATACACACAACACAACCAAATAAACACAACACAACCAAATACACACAACACAACCACATACACACAACACAACTATATACACACAACACAACCAAATACACACAACACAACCAAATAAACACAACACAACTATATACACACAACCATATACACACACACAACACAACACAACCATATACACACAACCATATACACACAACACAACCATATACATACAACACAACTATATACACACAACACAACCATATACACACAACACAACCAAATAAACACAACACAACTATATACACACAACACAACCAAATAAACATAACACAACCATATACACACAACACAACCAAATAAACACAACACAGCTATATACACACAACACAACACAACCATATACACACAACCATATACACACAACACAACCATATACACACAACACAACTATATACACACAACACAACCATATACACACAACACAACCAAATAAACACAACACAACTACATACACACAACACAACCAAATAAACATAACACAACCATATACACACAACACAACCAAATAAACACAACACAGCTATATACACACAACACAACCAAATACACACAACACAACTATATACACACAACACAACTATATACACACAACACAACCAAATACACACAACACAACCAAATAAACACAACACAACTATATACACACAACACACCAAATACCTTGTTCGTGAGTGAGGGGACAATGGAGCAGGAGATTGGTCGGAGAATTGGCTGCTCCTTCGCGTCGAAAGGAGCCAGTTGAGGTGGTTTCGGGCATCTGGTAAGGATGCCCCAGGGGGGCCTCCCTAGGGAGGTGTTCCAGGCACGTCCAGCTGGGAGGAGGCCTCGGGGGAGACCCAGGACTAGGTGGAGGGACTTCCAGCTGGGAGGAGGCCTCGGGGAAGACCCAGGACTAGGTGGAGGGACTTCCAGCTGGGAGGAGGCCTCGGGGAAGACCCAGGACTAGGTGGAGGGACTTCCAGCTGGGAGGAGGCCTCGGGGGAGACCCAGGACTAGGTGGAGGGACTTGCAGCTGGGAGGAGGCCTCGGGGGAGACCCAGGACTAGGTGGAGGGACTTGCAGCTGGGAGGAGGCCAGGTTTTTTGCAGTTGATGACAGATATGATGTAAAAAGTCTGCTTTTTAAAAAAAAATAAAAGTCTGCCTGCCTCTATGGGAATCTAACATGGGGGGGTACTGACTTATGCCCCCTGTATTTTAAGGAAGAACATTTATTTATTGACGATACATTATTCATTCACAAAGATAACTGGTGTCCTTAAAGGTTGGATTTTCCTCATTTTTTTTAATGAAGGCATTAAGATCAGTTTCCTAAAGATGATGTTTTTATTCCTCTTTTTAGTAACTTTAGCATGGCTTCCTACTTTGTTCTCATGACTGTAGATATGTAGAATTTAAGATAATTAAACTGTAATACAAATTAAAAAGCTTACAATAATAAGTCCAAACTTCAACATTATTTACAGTAGTTCTACCTTATAAATGTACGAATACATCAGAATATTTAGAAATACATTTAAAAAATATATATTAAAATGAATCAAAATAATAATGAAAAATGTAATGAAACAAGAGAGGAACGCTGCGTTTGAGACAACCTGTACAGTAGGAATATTTAACTTCCTCAGTTTCTGTTTTGTTGTAATAGTTTCTGACTTCTATTGTTTCTAATAACAATGAATTATTTGGTTAAAGGGAAGTTAATATTGGACTTCAGCTATATGAACTATTTCACAAGACTTTGGCATCATTTGGGAAAACTTTTGACGTTTTTGTCACTTTTTTTGTTGTTTATCTGGCCATAATGTCCCTTCTTTCCTCCCTTTTTCTGATATTTTTGTCTCTTTATTTAAACGTTTTTTTCACCATTTTTGCCTCTTTATTTCATGGTTTTTTTCAACACATTTTAGCGTTTTTGTCATTGCTTTTTGGGCATTTTTGCTGCTTTTTGCGGCATTTTTTTCAACATTTTTGTGGCATTATTTTAACGTTTTTTTAAAGCCGTTATATAAGATCTGTAAAACATTTGGGAAAAATGATAATTCTGTAGCTTTTTAAGACATTTGTGTCGCTAATTTCCTTCCTGTTTTGTATCTGTTTTCCAACTGACACATAGTGACATCGTTCTGTTGGACTTTACTTTCACCAGGTGGACACAAACATGACTCTGCAGATCTGCGTCTGCAACATGACTCAGCAGAATGTTCACGTTGCTCTGCGTCCCCCTGGAGGATTTATTCTGCCACCTGGTGGCCGCAACCGTTAATGCATCTGTGTTTTATTAAAGGTCCCATGACATGGTGCTCTTTGGATGCTTTCATATAGACCTTAGTGGTCCCCTAATACTGTATCTGAAGTCTCTTTTATATAGACCTTAGTGGTCCCCTAATACTGTATCTGAAGTCTCTTTTATATAGGCCTTAGTGGTCCCCTAATACTGTATCTGAAGTCTCTTTATATAGACCTTAGTGTGTCTATCTGTGTCTGTGTGTGTGTGTGTGTGTGTGTGTGTGTGTGTCTGTGTGTGTGTGTGTGTGTGTGTGTGTGTGTGTGTGTGTGTGTGTGTGTGTCTGTGTGTGTGTGTGTGTGTGTGTGTGTGTGTGTGTGTGTGTGTGTGTGTGTGTGTGTGTGTGTGTGTGTCTGTGTGTGTGTGTGTGTGTGTGTGTGTGTTTGTTTTTATATCCTGGTGGGGTCCATGACCTGAAATATGACTCACGCCATGGGGACCAGTTTTTCCCGTGGGGACCAAATCACGGTCCCCACAGGCACAAGCATTGCAATCAATAGAAAACAGGCTGCTGATATCCCATGGAGTTCATTTTCACAACTTTGTGTGTGCGCCTAGTGGTGAGAGATGGTATTGCGGTGTTTGAAATTGCACTGATGGGGTCATTTTCCTGACAAAAGTGTGTAAGTGTGTATAAGTGTGTATATCATATAAGCTTCATATTTTGTGAATATCTTTGGTCTATGCACTTTAATGTGATCAGACCTTGACATTTTAAATTAGTTTTCCCAAAATCTACAAGGGGGGACCCGTTTAATCATTAAACGTCCTTTCAAAGTGGTTTTATTCTTTGAAAGAAACGGATTATAACATTTTTGTTGGCCTGAATTATAGAAAAAACAACTATAAGCATATCAATTAATAACTAAGGATAAACAACCATTTGTAAATAATGATACAGTGTATATATACTGTGTGTGTGTGTGTATATAAATATATATATATATATATACACACACACTATTTTTTTAATCTATTTGTCTCGAATAGTCTGAGCATGGCGTCAGGGTTATGTGCTCGCAAGCAAATTATATTATTTCACATGCGCAGATATTAGTCTTCACGCAGCAATTAAAAAATCAAGCTGTACAGGTGACTGCGAGCAAGAAACAAGACATTGGGAGAGGTGAAGAATGGCTTCAGCATGTATAAAACAAAGCAGCCAGGATACGGAGCAGCCAACACACGCGTGAGTGTCTGCTTTGGGAGCACTGGAGGGAAATACACGCTCTCACTAGTTACTGTGTTTTCAAAGTGGATTTCTGCTGTGATTTTATTTGCTATGAATTCAATCATACTAAGTAAAAGAGCAGTAAAAACAAAGCATAAAAGTGAAATCAGCTTGTTAAAGGTTTGGATATTGAAAGAATCTACTCTAATGTGTTGTTTCAATCTAACAAAATGCTTGTCATGAATTGCGCAGTGCCCAAAAGTGGTGTTGATTGTATGCCAATAGACATAAGATGAATGGTCCCCAGGAAGGATAACAATTCAGGTTTGTCCCCAGAGGGGGAACAAATTCAGGTTTTAAATTTATATGAGAGTATTTGATGTTTAAAGTGATTTTTGTGTTCACATAAAATTATAATAATTTTAGCAGTTAAAATCATGTCTCTAGACACTTTAGAAAGGGTGGATCCCATCAGGCTGCAGCCTGTCAGAGGTCCCCACCAGGTAATAAAAACCCGTATGTGTGTGTACTGAGACTCAGAGGAACGATCAGACAGGAGTTTGAGTTATTTTATCATCCAACACAACCAGCTCAGGATCAACTACAACTCCCATGATGCTTAGACACAAAATAGCAACAATAACGTCAAAAAGAGCAACAAAACGCATTTCTACAATTTCATGATCACAGCTTCCATCTTTAAAGGACTGGAAGTGGAGGAAGTTTACAATGTTCACGAGGAATCTGTTCAATCATTCTGAATTATTTCATACAAAGTTCATTCATTAGTTCATAACAATAAGCTGAAATATTTCTGTAAGTGTGATCCTGTACAGACTCAACTGATCAGCAGTGAGAAACAGGAGGAGACTCTCCGTCCTACACAGGACTCAGAGACACTGAGGAACCAGGAGACCTGAACCTGAACCCAGGATAGAGAGGCTGAGTGAATGTGGTGTTGAAGGTGTGGAGGAGGATCAGTGAGTCAGAGGAGACTGAGTAGAAGGACAGAGAGCCAGCAGGAACGTCCACATACACTGCTACTCTATCAGAGACAGAGGAGGAGAAGATGGATGTTACTCTCTTAGAGACAGAGGAGGAGGAGATGGATGCTACTCTACCAGATACAGAGGAGGAGGAGATGGATGCTACTCTCTTATTGTGCCAGACAGAGTAACCATCATC
>NW_027595737.1:0-17544 GCF_031162955.1 Sander vitreus
AAATGGTTAGGTTTGGGGCTAGGATTACCTGGTAAGGCATAGACTACACATTAGCTTTAGGCAAAACGACCTTAAATCTAAATGAGATCAATAGATCATAGGTTAAGGTTAGGTCAAAAAGACCATGATTAGATTTAGGTATACATTAGGTTTAGGCCAAAAGGCCTTAAATCCAAATTAGATCAATAGATCATAGGTTAAGGTTAGGTCAGAAAGACCATGGTTAGGTTTAGGTCAAAGAACAGTGATCCATAACAACAGGTACTTGCCCATGAAGAGAAAACTGCTTAATACCTTTACACCACTCGGTTGGAAAGACAGTACAGTCACAAATCAGACTCCATCAATGATGTAGAAACATGTTAAATCTTACATATGAACTGTAATATTAACTGTGATTAATTCGTGGCTGATGAAGCCATATAGAAACAGACAGAAATAAGAAAATATCTCAATGTATGCAGTGATAATATCACTTTCTGCATGTCATCTAGTCATGCCGGCATTGTGAAGCCGGCCTCGCAATGTCATCGAGCCATGCCGTCATTGTGAAGCCGGCCTCGCAATGTCATCAACCATGCTTGCATTGTAAAGCCGGCCTCGTAATGTCATCTAGTCATTCTGGCATTGTAAAGCCGGCCTCGCAATGAGTGGGTTTTTGACACTTGGAAATTAGCTGCTGGATGCTGTTGCGCTTGCAGCATATGTGCTGCAATTGGGGACGGAATTCAACAGCTAGGTTCTATGTGTGAAAATGTGCTTCATTGTAAAGCCGGCTTGGCAATGATTGAAACGGGATACCAGGGGCACGGGCAATTTGGGCCCGCGGTTTTGTATGGCCACAGGGGGGGGCTTAAGTGTGGG
Organism: Sander vitreus; assembly: GCF_031162955.1. Classification (NCBI taxonomy): domain Eukaryota; kingdom Metazoa; phylum Chordata; class Actinopteri; order Perciformes; family Percidae; genus Sander; species Sander vitreus. The sequence goes on from NW_027595737.1 coordinate 865, forward strand.
TGCCCAGGCTCGACCGGAGGTCAAGGTGCCCGGAGGTGGGCCCTTTTTCCTGAATGTATACCCGGGAGGTGAGCCCCTTTCTGGGGGCGCAATGGGTGGCTCCCCGGTGTGGGCCTTGTAAAGTCGGCCTCGCAATGAGTGGGTTTTTCCCACTTGGAAATTGTACGTCAAACAAGGCTGGTTATGGAACTAGGTAAGGGGTTAATAGCCAAGATCATCAGCGATGATCCTAAACCGTGGGTGGGCGGACATTGTGAAGCCGGCTCCGCAATGTCATGTAGCCATTCTAGCATTGTAAAGCCAGCTTTGCATAGGTACACACCAAATGGTTAGGTTTAGGGCTAGGATTACCTGGTAAGGCATAGACTATACATTAGGTTTAGGCAAAATGGCCTTAAATCTGAATGAGATCAATAGATCATAGGTTAAGGTTAGGTCAAAAAAGACCATGATTAGATTTAGGTATACATTAGGTTTAGGCCAAAAGGCCTTAAATCCAAATTAGATCAATAGATCATAGGTTAAGGTTAGGTCAGAAAGACCATGGTTAGGTTTAGGTCAAAAGAACAGTGGTCCTTAACAACAGGTAATTGCCCATGAAGAGAAAACTGCTTAATACCTTTACACCACTCGGTTGGAAAGACAGTACCGTCACAAATCAGACTCCATCAATGATGTAGAAACATCTTAAATCTTACATATGAACTGTAATATTAACTGTGATTAATTCGTGGCTGATGAAGCCATATAGAAACAGATAGAAATAAGAAAAAAATCTCAATGTATGCAGTGATAATATCACTTTCTGCATGTCATCTAGCCATGCCGGCATTGTAAAGCAGGCCTCGTGAAGTCATCTACTCATGCTGGCATTGTAAAGCCGGTCTCGCAATGAGTGGGTTTTTCACACTTGGAAATTGTACTTCAACCAAGGCTAAGTGGGTAATAGCCAGGATCATCAAGTGATGATCCTAAACCATGTGTGGGCTGACATTGTAAAGCCGGCCTCGCAATGTCATCTAGTCATGCCGGCATTGTGAAGCCGGCCTCGCAATGTCATCGAGCCATGCCGTCATTGTGAAGCCGGCCTCGCAATGTCATCAACCATGCTTGCATTGTAAAGCCGGCCTCGTAATGTCATCTAGTCATTCTGGCATTGTAAAGCCGGCCTCGCAATGAGTGGGTTTTTCACACTTGGAAATTAGCTGTTGGATGCTGTTGCGCTTGCAGCATATGTGCTGCAATTGGGGACGGAATTCAATAGCTAGGTTCTATCATGTGAAAATGATGCTTCATTGTAAAGCCGGCTTGGCAATGATTGAAACGGGATACCAGGGGCACGGGCAATTTGGGCCCTCGATCTAGTCATGGCCACAGGGGGGCTAAGTGTGAGTGCCCAGGCTCGACCGAAGGTCAAGGTGCCCGGAAGTGGGCCCATGTCCTGCATTGTATACCCGGGAGGTGAGCCCCTTTCTGGGGCGCAATGGCATGGCTAGCTCATTCTGGGCATTGTAAGGTCGGCCTCGCAATGAGTGGGTTTTTCACACTTGGTAAATTGTATTTCAAACAAGGCTGGTTATGGAACTAGGTAAGGGGGTAATAGCCAGGATCATCAAGCGATGATCCTAAGCCGTGGGTGGGCGGACATTGTAAAGCCGGCCTCGCAATGTCATCTAGTCATGCCGGCATTGTGAAGCCGGCCTCGCAATGTCGTCAAGCCATTCTAGCATTGTAAAGCCAGCTTTGCATAGGTGCACACCAAATGGTTAGGTTTAGGGGCTAGGATTACCTGGTAAGGCATAGACTATACATTAGGTTTAGGCAAAATGGCCTTAAATCTAAATGAGATCAATAGATCATAGGTTAAGGTTAGGTCAAAAAAGACCATGATTAGATTTAGGTATACATTAGGTTTAGGCCAAAAGGCCTTAAATCCAAACTAGATCAATAGATCATAGGTTAAGGTTAGGTCAGAAAGACCATGGTTAGGTTTAGGTCAAAAGAACAGTGGTCCTTAACAAACAGGTAATTGCCCATGAAGAGAAAACTGCTTAATACCTTTACACCACTCAGTTGGAAAGACAGTACCGTCACAAATCAGACTCCATCAATGATGTAGAAACATGTTAAATCTTACATATGAACTGTAATATTAACTGTGATTAATTCGTGGCTGATGAAGCCATATAGAAACAGATAGAAATTAGAAAAAATCTCAATGTATGCAGTGATAATATCACTTTCTGCATGTCATCTAGCCATGCCGGCATTGTAAAGCAGGCCTCGTGAAGTCATCTACTCATGCTGGCATTGTAAAGCCGGTCTCGCAATGAGTGGGTTTTTCACACTTGGAAATTGTACTTCAACCAAGGCTAAGTGGGTAATAGCCAGGATCATCAAGTGATGATCCTAAACCATGTGTGGGCTGACATTGTAAAGCCGGCCTCGCAATGTCATCTAGTCATGCTGGCATTGTGAAGCCGGCCTCGCAATGTCGTCAAGCCATTCTAGCATTGTAAAGCCAGCTTTGCATAGGTACACACCAAATGGTTAGGTTTAGGGCTAGGATTACCTGGTAAGGCATAGACTATACATTAGGTTTAGGCAAAACGGCCTTAAATCTAAATGAGATCAATAGATCATAGGTTAAGGTTAGGTCAAAAAAGACCATGATTAGATTTAGGTATACATTAGGTTTAGGCCAAAAGGCCTTAAATCCAAATTAGATCAATAGATCATAGGTTAAGGTTAGGTCAGAAAGAACATTGATAGGTTTAGGTCAAAAGAACAGTGGTCCTTAACAACAGGTAATTGCCCATGAAGAGAAAAACTGCTTAATACCTTTACACCACTCGGTTGGAAAGACAGTACCGTCACAAATCAGACTCCATCAATGATGTAGAAACATGTTAAATCTTACATATGAACTGTAATATTAACTGTGATTAATTCGTGGCTGATGAAGCCATATAGAAACAGATAGAAATTAGAAAAAATCTCAATGTATGCAGTGATAATATCACTTTCTGCATGTCATCTAGCCATGCCGGCATTGTAAAGCAGGCCTCGTGAAGTCATCTACTCATGCTGGCATTGTAAAGCCGGTCTCGCAATGAGTGGGTTTTTCACACTTGGAAATTGTACTTCAACCAAGGCTAAGTGGGTAATAGCCAGGATCATCAAGTGATGATCCTAAACCATGTGTGGGCTGACATTGTAAAGCCGGCCTCGCAATGTCATCTAGTCATGCTGGCATTGTGAAGCCGGCCTCGCAATGTCGTCAAGCCATTCTAGCATTGTAAAGCCAGCTTTGCATAGGTACACACCAAATGGTTAGGTTTAGGGCTAGGATTACCTGGTAAGGCATAGACTATACATTAGGTTTAGGCAAAACGGCCTTAAATCTAAATGAGATCAATAGATCATAGGTTAAGGTTAGGTCAAAAAGACCATGATTAGATTTAGGTATACATTAGGTTTAGGCCAAAAGGCCTTAAATCCAAATTAGATCAATAGATCATAGGTTAAGGTTAGGTCAGAAAGAACATTGATAGGTTTAGGTCAAAAGAACAGTGGTCCTTAACAACAGGTAATTGCCCATGAAGAGAAAACTGCTTAATACCTTTACACCACTCGGTTGGAAAGACAGTACAGTCACAAATCAGACTCCATCAATTATGTAGAAACATGGTAAATCTTACATATGAACTGTAATATTAACTGTGATTAATTCGTGGCTGATGAAGCCATATAGAAACAGATAGAAATAAGAAAAATATCTCAATGTATGCAGTGATAATATCACTTTCTGCATGTCATCTAGCCATGCCGGCATTGCGAAGCCGGCCTCGCAATGTCATCTAGTCATTCTGGCATTGTAAAGCCGGCCTCGCAATGAGTGGGTTTTTCACACTTGGTAATTGTATTTCAACCAAAGCTGGTTATGGAACTAGGTAAGGGGGTAATAGCCAGGATCATCAAGCGATGATCCTCAACCATGTGTGGGCGGACATTGTAAAGCCGGCCTCGCAATGTCATCTAGTCATGCCGGCATTGTGAAGCCGGCCTCGCAATGTCATCAAGCCATGCCGTCATCGTGAAGCCGGCCTCGCAATGTCATCAACCATGCTTGCATTGTAAAGCCGGCCTCGTAATGTTATCTAGTCATTCTGGCATTGTAAAGCCGGCCTCGCAATGAGTGGGTTTTTGACACTTGGAAATTAGCTGTTGGATGCTGTTGCGCTTGCAGCATATGTGCTGCAATTGGGACGGAATTCAATAGCTAGGTTCTATGTGTGAAAATGTGCTTCATTGTAAAGCCGGCTTGGCAATGATTGAAACGGGATACCAGGGGCACGGGCAATTTGGGCCCGCGGTTTTGTATGGCCACAGGGGGGCTTAAGTGTGGGTGCCCAGGCTCGACCGGAGGTCAAGGTGCCCGGAGGTGGGCCCTTTTTCCTGAATGTATACCCGGGGAGGTGAGCCCCTTTCTGGGGCGCAATGGGTGGCTCGCCCGGTGTGGGCCTTGTAAAGTCGGCCTCGCAATGAGTGGGTTTTTCCCACTTGGAAATTGTACGTCAAACAAGGCTGGTTATGGAACTAGGTAAGGGGTTAATAGCCAAGATCATCAAGCGATGATCCTAAACCGTGGGTGGGCGGACATTGTGAAGCCGGCTCCGCAATGTCATGTAGCCATTCTAGCATTGTAAAGCCAGCTTTGCATAGGTACACACCAAATGGTTAGGTTTAGGGCTAGGATTACCTGGTAAGGCATAGACTATACATTAGGTTTAGGCAAAATGGCCTTAAATCTGAATGAGATCAATAGATCATAGGTTAAGGTTAGGTCAAAAAGACCATGATTAGATTTAGGTATACATTAGGTTTAGGCCAAAAGGCCTTAAATCCAAACTAGATCAATAGATCATAGGTTAAGGTTAGGTCAGAAAGACCATGGTTAGGTTTAGGTCAAAAGAACAGTGGTCCTTAACAAACAGGTAATTGCCCATGAAGAGAAAACTGCTTAATACCTTTACACCACTCAGTTGGAAAGACAGTACCGTCACAAATCAGACTCCATCAATGATGTAGAAACATGTTAAATCTTACATATGAACTGTAATATTAACTGTGATTAATTCGTGGCTGATGAAGCCATATAGAAACAGATAGAAATTAGAAAAAATCTCAATGTATGCAGTGATAATATCACTTTCTGCATGTCATCTAGCCATGCCGGCATTGTAAAGCAGGCCTCGTGAAGTCATCTACTCATGCTGGCATTGTAAAGCCGGTCTCGCAATGAGTGGGTTTTTCACACTTGGAAATTGTACTTCAACCAAGGCTAAGTGGGTAATAGCCAGGATCATCAAGTGATGATCCTAAACCATGTGTGGGCTGACATTGTAAAGCCGGCCTCGCAATGTCATCTAGTCATGCTGGCATTGTGAAGCCGGCCTCGCAATGTCGTCAAGCCATTCTAGCATTGTAAAGCCAGCTTTGCATAGGTACACACCAAATGGTTAGGTTTAGGGCTAGGATTACCTGGTAAGGCATAGACTATACATTAGGTTTAGGCAAAACGGCCTTAAATCTAAATGAGATCAATAGATCATAGGTTAAGGTTAGGTCAAAAAGACCATGATTAGATTTAGGTATACATTAGGTTTAGGCCAAAAGGCCTTAAATCCAAATTAGATCAATAGATCATAGGTTAAGGTTAGGTCAGAAAGAACATTGATAGGTTTAGGTCAAAAGAACAGTGGTCCTTAACAACAGGTAATTGCCCATGAAGAGAAAAACTGCTTAATACCTTTACACCACTCGGTTGGAAAGACAGTACCGTCACAAATCAGACTCCATCAATGATGTAGAAACATGTTAAATCTTACATATGAACTGTAATATTAACTGTGATTAATTCGTGGCTGATGAAGCCATATAGAAACAGATAGAAATTAGAAAAAATCTCAATGTATGCAGTGATAATATCACTTTCTGCATGTCATCTAGCCATGCCGGCATTGTAAAGCAGGCCTCGTGAAGTCATCTACTCATGCTGGCATTGTAAAGCCGGTCTCGCAATGAGTGGGTTTTTCACACTTGGAAATTGTACTTCAACCAAGGCTAAGTGGGTAATAGCCAGGATCATCAAGTGATGATCCTAAACCATGTGTGGGCTGACATTGTAAAGCCGGCCTCGCAATGTCATCTAGTCATGCTGGCATTGTGAAGCCGGCCTCGCAATGTCGTCAAGCCATTCTAGCATTGTAAAGCCAGCTTTGCATAGGTACACACCAAATGGTTAGGTTTAGGGCTAGGATTACCTGGTAAGGCATAGACTATACATTAGGTTTAGGCAAAACGGCCTTAAATCTAAATGAGATCAATAGATCATAGGTTAAGGTTAGGTCAAAAAGACCACGATTAGATTTAGGTATACATTAGGTTTAGGCCAAAAGGCCTTAAATCCAAATTAGATCAATAGATCATAGGTTAAGGTTAGGTCAGAAAGAACATTGATAGGTTTAGGTCAAAAGAACAGTGGTCCTTAACAACAGGTAATTGCCCATGAAGAGAAAACTGCTTAATACCTTTACACCACTCGGTTGGAAAGACAGTACCGTCACAAATCAGACTCCATCAATGATGTAGAAACATGTTAAATCTTACATATGAACTGTAATATTAACTGTGATTAATTCGTGGCTGATGAAGCCATATAGAAACAGATAGAAATTAGAAAAAATCTCAATGTATGCAGTGATAATATCACTTTCTGCATGTCATCTAGCCATGCCGGCATTGTAAAGCAGGCCTCGTGAATGTCATCTACTCATGCTGGCATTGTAAAGCCGGTCTCGCAATGAGTGGGTTTTTCACACTTGGAAATTGTACTTTCAACCAAGGCTATGGGAGTAGGGGGTAATAGCCAGGATCATCAAGCGATGATCCTCAACCGTGGGTGGGCGGACATTGTGAAGCCGGCCTCGCAATGTCATCTAGTCATGCTGGCATTGTAAAGCCGGCCTCGCAATGTCGTCAAGCCATTCTAGCATTGTAAAGCCAGCTTTGCATAGGTACACACCAAATGGTTAGGTTTAGGGCTAGGATTACCTGGTAAGGCATAGACTATACATTAGGTTTAGGCAAAACGGCCTTAAATCTAAATGAGATCAATAGATCATAGGTTAAGGTTAGGTCAAAAAGACCATGATTAGATTTAGGTATACATTAGGTTTAGGCCAAAAGGCCTTAAATCCAAATTAGATCAATAGATCATAGGTTAAGGTTAGGTCAGAAAGAACATTGATAGGTTTAGGTCAAAAGAACAGTGGTCCTTAACAACAGGTAATTGCCCATGAAGAGAAAACTGCTTAATACCTTTACACCACTCGGTTGGAAAGACAGTACAGTCACAAATCAGACTCCATCAATTATGTAGAAACATGGTAAATCTTACATATGAACTGTAATATTAACTGTGATTAATTCGTGGCTGATGAAGCCATATAGAAACAGATAGAAATAAGAAAATATCTCAATGTATGCAGTGATAATATCACTTTCTGCATGTCATCTAGCCATGCCGGCATTGCGGCCGGCCTCGCAATGTCATCTAGTCATTCTGGCATTGTAAAGCCGGCCTCGCAATGAGTGGGTTTTTCACACTTGGTAATTGTATTTCAACCAAAGCTGGTTATGGAACTAGGTAAGGGGGTAATAGCCAGGATCATCAAGCGATGATCCTCAACCATGTGTGGGCGGACATTGTAAAGCCGGCCTCGCAATGTCATCTAGTCATGCCGGCATTGTGAAGCCGGCCTCGCAATGTCATCAAGCCATGCCGTCATCGTGAAGCCGGCCTCGCAATGTCATCAACCATGCTTGCATTGTAAAGCCGGCCTCGTAATGTTATCTAGTCATTCTGGCATTGTAAAGCCGGCCTCGCAATGAGTGGGTTTTTGACACTTGGAAATTAGCTGTTGGATGCTGTTGCGCTTGCAGCATATGTGCTGCAATTGGGGACGGAATTCAATAGCTAGGTTCTATGTGTGAAAATGTGCTTCATTGTAAAGCCGGCTTGGCAATGATTGAAACGGGATACCAGGGGCACGGGCAATTTGGGCCCGCGGTTTTGTATGGCCACAGGGGGGGCTTAAGTGTGGGTGCCCAGGCTCGACCGGAGGTCAAGGTGCCCGGAGGTGGGCCCTTTTTCCTGAATGTATACCCGGGGAGGTGAGCCCCTTTCTGGGGGCGCAATGGGTGGCTCGCCCGGTGTGGGCCTTGTAAAGTCGGCCTCGCAATGAGTGGGTTTTTCCCACTTGGAAATTGTACGTCAAACAAGGCTGGTTATGGAACTAGGTAAGGGGTTAATAGCCAAGATCATCAAGCGATGATCCTAAACCGTGGGTGGGCGGACATTGTGAAGCCGGCTCCGCAATGTCATGTAGCCATTCTAGCATTGTAAAGCCAGCTTTGCATAGGTACACACCAAATGGTTAGGTTTAGGGCTAGGATTACCTGGTAAGGCATAGACTATACATTAGGTTTAGGCAAAATGGCCTTAAATCTGAATGAGATCAATAGATCATAGGTTAAGGTTAGGTCAAAAAGACCATGATTAGATTTAGGTATACATTAGGTTTAGGCCAAAAGGCCTTAAATCCAAACTAGATCAATAGATCATAGGTTAAGGTTAGGTCAGAAAGACCATGGTTAGGTTTAGGTCAAAAGAACAGTGGTCCTTAACAAACAGGTAATTGCCCATGAAGAGAAAACTGCTTAATACCTTTACACCACTCAGTTGGAAAGACAGTACCGTCACAAATCAGACTCCATCAATGATGTAGAAACATGTTAAATCTTACATATGAACTGTAATATTAACTGTGATTAATTCGTGGCTGATGAAGCCATATAGAAACAGATAGAAATTAGAAAAAATCTCAATGTATGCAGTGATAATATCACTTTCTGCATGTCATCTAGCCATGCCGGCATTGTAAAGCAGGCCTCGTGAAGTCATCTACTCATGCTGGCATTGTAAAGCCGGTCTCGCAATGAGTGGGTTTTTCACACTTGGAAATTGTACTTCAACCAAGGCTAAGTGGGTAATAGCCAGGATCATCAAGTGATGATCCTAAACCATGTGGGCTGACATTGTAAAGCCGGCCTCGCAATGTCATCTAGTCATGCTGGCATTGTGAAGCCGGCCTCGCAATGTCGTCAAGCCATTCTAGCATTGTAAAGCCAGCTTTGCATAGGTACACACCAAATGGTTAGGTTTAGGGCTAGGATTACCTGGTAAGGCATAGACTATACATTAGGTTTAGGCAAAACGGCCTTAAATCTAAATGAGATCAATAGATCATAGGTTAAGGTTAGGTCAAAAAGACCATGATTAGATTTAGGTATACATTAGGTTTAGGCCAAAAGGCCTTAAATCCAAATTAGATCAATAGATCATAGGTTAAGGTTAGGTCAGAAAGAACATTGATAGGTTTAGGTCAAAAGAACAGTGGTCCTTAACAACAGGTAATTGCCCATGAAGAGAAAACTGCTTAATACCTTTACACCACTCGGTTGGAAAGACAGTACAGTCACAAATCAGACTCCATCAATGATGTAGAAACATGTTAAATCTTACATATGAACTGTAATATTAACTGTGATTAATTCGTGGCTGATGAAGCCATATAGAAACAGATAGAAATTAGAAAAAATCTCAATGTATGCAGTGATAATATCACTTTCTGCATGTCATCTAGCCATGCCGGCATTGTAAAGCAGGCCTCGTGAAGTCATCTACTCATGCTGGCATTGTAAAGCCGGTCTCGCAATGAGTGGGTTTTTCACACTTGGAAATTGTACTTCAACCAAGGCTAAGTGGGAAATAGCCAGGATCATCAAGTGATGATCCTAAACCATGTGTGGGCTGACATTGTAAAGCCGGCCTCGCAATGTCATCTAGTCATGCTGGCATTGTGAAGCCGGCCTCGCAATGTCGTCAAGCCATTCTAGCATTGTAAAGCCAGCTTTGCATAGGTACACACCAAATGGTTAGGTTTAGGGCTAGGATTACCTGGTAAGGCATAGACTATACATTAGGTTTAGGCAAAACGGCCTTAAATCTAAATGAGATCAATAGATCATAGGTTAAGGTTAGGTCAAAAAAGACCATGATTAGATTTAGGTATACATTAGGTTTAGGCCAAAAGGCCTTAAATCCAAATTAGATCAATAGATCATAGGTTAAGGTTAGGTCAGAAAGAACATTGATAGGTTTAGGTCAAAAGAACAGTGGTCCTTAACAACAGGTAATTGCCCATGAAGAGAAAACTGCTTAATACCTTTACACCACTCGGTTGGAAAGACAGTACAGTCACAAATCAGACTCCATCAATTATGTAGAAACATGGTAAATCTTACATATGAACTGTAATATTAACTGTGATTAATTCGTGGCTGATGAAGCCATATAGAAACAGATAGAAATAAGAAAATATCTCAATGTATGCAGTGATAATATCACTTTCTGCATGTCATCTAGCCATGCCGGCATTGCGAAAGCCGGCCTCGCAATGTCATCTAGTCATGCTGGCATTGTAAAGCCGGTCTAGCAGTGAGTGGGGTTTTTCACACTTGGGAAATTGTAGTCAAAGCGGGTTAGGCTAAGTGGGGGTAATAGCCAGGATCATCAAGTGATGATCCTAAACCATGTGTGGGCTGACATTGTGAAGCCGGCCTCGCAATGTCATCTAGTCATGCCGGCATTGTGAAGCCGGCCTCGCAATGTCATCAAGCCATGCTTGCATTGTAAAGCCGGCCTCGCAATGTCATCTAGTCATTCTGGCATTGTAAGGCCGGCCTCGCAATGAGTGGGTTTTTCACACTTGGTAATTGTATTTCAACCAAGGCTGGTTATGGAACTAGGTAAGGGGGTAATAGCCAGGATCATCAAGCGATGATCCTAAGCCGTGGGTGGGCGGACATTGTAAAGCCGGCCTCGCAATGTCATCTAGTCATGCTGGCATTGTGAAGCCGGCCTCGCAATGTCATCAAGCCATGCTTGCATTGTAAAAGCCGGCCTCGCAATGTCATCTAGTCATTCTGGCATTGTAAGGCCGGCCTCGCAATGAGTGGGTTTTTCACACTTGGTAATTGTATTTCAACCAAGGCTTGTTATGGAACTAGGTAAGGGGGTAATAGCCAGGATCATCAAGTGATGATCCTAAACCATGTGTGGGCTGACATTGTGAAGCCGGCCTCGCAATGTCATCTAGTCATGCCGGCATTGTGAAGCCGGCCTCGCAATGTCATCAAGCCATGCTTGCATTGTAAAGCCGGCCTCGCAATGTCATCTAGTCATTCTGGCATTGTAAGGCCGGCCTCGCAATGAGTGGGTTTTTCACACTTGGTAATTGTATTTCAACCAAGGCTGGTTATGGAACTAGGTAAGGGGGTAATAGCCAGGATCATCAAGCGATGATCCTAAGCCGTGGGTGGGCGGACATTGTGAAGCCGGCCTCGCAATGTCATCTAGTCATGCTGGCATTGTGAAGCCGGCCTCGCAATGTCATCAAGCCATGCTTGCATTGTAAAGCCGGCCTCGCAATGTCATCTAGTCATTCTGGCATTGTAAGGCCGGCCTCGCAATGAGTGGGTTTTTCACACTTGGTAATTGTATTTCAACCAAGGCTTGTTATGGAACTAGGTAAGGGGGTAATAGCCAGGATCATCAAGTGATGATCCTAAACCATGTGTGGGCTGACATTGTGAAGCCGGCCTCGCAATGTCATCTAGTCATGCCGGCATTGTGAAGCCGGCCTCGCAATGTCATCAAGCCATGCTTGCATTGTAAAGCCGGCCTCGCAATGTCATCTAGTCATTCTGGCATTGTAAGGCCGGCCTCGCAATGAGTGGGTTTTTCACACTTGGTAATTGTATTTCAACCAAGGCTGGTTATGGAACTAGGTAAGGGGGTAATAGCCAGGATCATCAAGCGATGATCCTAAGCCGTGGGTGGGCGGACATTGTGAAGCCGGCCTCGCAATGTCATCTAGTCATGCTGGCATTGTGAAGCCGGCCTCGCAATGTCATCAAGCCATGCTTGCATTGTAAAGCCGGCCTCGCAATGTCATCTAGTCATTCTGGCATTGTAAGGCCGGCCTCGCTAATGAGTGGGTTTTTCACACTTGGTAATTGTATTTCAACCAAGGCTTGTTATGGAACTAGGTAAGGGGGTAATAGCCAGGATCATCAAGTGATGATCCTAAACCATGTGTGGGCTGACATTGTGAAGCCGGCCTCGCAATGTCATCTAGTCAGGCCGGCATTGTGAAGCCGGCCTCGCAATGTCATCAAGCCATGCTTGCATTGTAAAGCCGGCCTCGCAATGTCATCTAGTCATTCTGGCATTGTAAGGCCGGCCTCGCAATGAGTGGGGTTTTTCACACTTGGTAATTGTATTTCAACCAAGGCTGGTTATGGAACTAGGTAAGGGGGTAATAGCCAGGATCATCAAGCGATGATCCTAAGCCGTGGGTGGGCGGACATTGTGAAGCCGGCCTCGCAATGTCATCTAGTCATGCTGGCATTGTGAAGCCGGCCTCGCAATGTCGTCATGCCATTCTAGCATTGTAAAGCCAGCTTTGCATAGGTACACATCAAATGGTTAGGTTTGGGGCTAGGATTACCTGGTAAGGCATAGACTACACATTAGCTTTAGGCAAAACGACCTTAAATCTAAATGAGATCGATAGATCATAGGTAAAGGTTAGGTCAAAAAAGACCATGATTAGATTTAGGTATACATTAGGTTTAGGCCAAAAGGCCTTAAATCCAAATTAGATCAATAGATCATAGGTTAAGGTTAGGTCAGAAAGAACATTGATAGGTTTAGGTCAAAAGAACAGTGATCCATAACAACAGGTACTTGCCCATGAAGAGAAAACTGCTTAATACCTTTACACCACTCGGATGGAAAGACAGTACAGTCACAAATCAGACTCCATCAATTATGTAGAAACATGTTAAATCTTACATATGAACTGTAATATTAACTGTGATTAATTCGTAGCTGATGAAGCCATATAGAAACAGACAGAAATAAGAAAATATCTCAATGTATGCAGTGATAATATCACTTTCTGCATGTCATCTAGCCATGCCGGCATTGTGAAGCCGGCCTCGCAATGTCATCAAGCCATGCTTGCATTGTAAAGCCGGCCTCGTAATGTCATCTAGTCATTCTGGCATTGTAAAGCCGGCCTCGCAATGAGTGGGTTTTGACACTTGGAAATTAGCTGCTGGATGCTGTTGCGCTTGCAGCATATGTGCTGCAATTGGGGACGGAATTCAACAGCTAGGTTCTATGTGTGAAAATGTGCTTCATTGTAAAGCCGGCTTGGCAATGATTGAAACGGGATACCAGGGGCACGGGCAATTTGGGCCCGCGGTTTTGTATGGCCACAGGGGGGCTTAAGTGTGGGTGCCCAGGCTCGACCGGAGGTCAAGGTGCCCGGAGGTGGGCCCTTTTTCCTGAATGTATACCCGGGAGGTGAGCCCCTTTCTGGGGCGCAATGGGTGGCTCCCCCGGTGTGGGCCTTGTAAAGTCCGGCCTCGCAATGAGTGGGTTTTTCCCACTTGGAAATTGTACGTCAAACAAGGCTGGTTATGGAACTAGGTAAGGGGTTAATAGCCAAGATCATCAAGCGATGATCCTAAACCGTGGGTGGGCGGACATTGTGAAGCCGGCTCCGCAATGTCATGTAGCCATTCTAGCATTGTCAAGCCAGCTTTGCATAGGTGCACACCAAATGGTTAGGTTTAGGGCTCGGATTACCTGGTAAGGCATAGACTATACATTAGGTTTAGGCAAAATGGCCTTAAATCTGAATGAGATCAATAGATCATAGGTTAAGGTTAGGTCAAAAAAGACCATGATTAGATTTAGGTATACATTAGGTTTAGGCCAAAAGGCCTTAAATCCAAATTAGATCAATAGATCATAGGTTAAGGTTAGGTCAGAAAGACCATGGTTAGGGTTTAGGTCAAAGAACAGTGGTCCTTAACAACAGGTAATTGCCCATGAAGAAAACTGCTTAATACCTTTACACCACTCGGTTGGAAAGACAGTACCGTCACAAATCAGACTCCATCAATGATGTAGAAACATGTTAAATCTTACATATGAACTGTAATATTAACTGTGATTAATTCGTGGCTGATGAAGCCATATAGAAACAGATAGAAATAAGAAAAAAATCTCAATGTATGCAGTGATAATATCACTTTCTGCATGTCATCTAGCCATGCCGGCATTGTAAAGCAGGCCTCGTGAAGTCATCTACTCATGCTGGCATTGTAAAGCCGGTCTCGCAATGAGTGGGTTTTTCACACTTGGAAATTGTACTTCAACAAAGGCTAAGTGGGTAATAGCCAGGATCATCAAGTGATGATCCTAAACCATGTGTGGGCTGACATTGTGAAGCCGGCCTCGCAATGTCATCTAGTCATGCCGGCATTGTGAAGCCGGCCTCGCAATGTCATCAAGCCATGCTTGCATTGTAAAGCCGGCCTCGCAATGTCATCTAGTCATTCTGGCATTGTAAGGCCGGCCTCGCAATGAGTGGGTTTTTCACACTTGGTAATTGTATTTCAACCAAGGCTGGTTATGGAACTAGGTAAGGGGGTAATAGCCAGGATCATCAAGTGATGATCCTAAACCATGTGTGGGCTGACATTGTGAAGCCGGCCTCGCAATGTCATCTAGTCATGCCGGCATTGTGAAGCCGGCCTCGCAATGTCATCAAGCCATGCTTGCATTGTAAAGCCGGCCTCGCAATGTCATCTAGTCATTCTGGCATTGTAAGGCCGGCCTCGCAATGAGTGGGTTTTTCACACTTGGTAATTGTATTTCAACCAAGGCTGGTTATGGAACTAGGTAAGGGGGTAATAGCCAGGATCATCAAGCGATGATCCTAAGCCGTGAGTGGGCGGACATTGTGAAGCCGGCCTCGCAATGTCATCTAGTCATGCTGGCATTGTGAAGCCGGCCTCGCAATGTCATCAAGCCATGCTTGCATTGTAAAGCCGGCCTCGCAATGTCATCTAGTCATTCTGGCATTGTAAGGCCGGCCTCGCAATGAGTGGGTTTTTCACACTTGGTAATTGTATTTCAACCAAGGCTTGTTATGGAACTAGGTAAGGGGGTAATAGCCAGGATCATCAAGTGATGATCCTAAACCATGTGTGGGCTGACATTGTGAAGCCGGCCTCGCAATGTCATCTAGTCATGCCGGCATTGTGAAGCCGGCCTCGCAATGTCATCAAGCCATGCTTGCATTGTAAAAGCCGGCCTCGCAATGTCATCTAGTCATTCTGGCATTGTAAGGCCGGCCTCGCAATGAGTGGGTTTTTCACACTTGGTAATTGTATTTCAACCAAGGCTGGTTATGGAACTAGGTAAGGGGGTAATAGCCAGGATCATCAAGCGATGATCCTAAGCCGTGGGTGGGCGGACATTGTGAAGCCGGCCTCGCAATGTCATCTAGTCATGCTGGCATT
The DNA here is from genome assembly GCF_031162955.1 of Sander vitreus. Lineage (NCBI taxonomy): Eukaryota > Metazoa > Chordata > Actinopteri > Perciformes > Percidae > Sander > Sander vitreus. Next base: position 16,435 of record NW_027595737.1, read on the forward strand.
GTGAAGCCGGCCTCGCAATGTCATCAAGCCATGCTTGCATTGTAAAGCCGGCCTCGCAATGTCATCTAGTCATTCTGGCATTGTAAGGCCGGCCTCGCAATGAGTGGGTTTTTCACACTTGGTAATTGTATTTCAACCAAGGCTTGTTATGGAACTAGGTAAGGGGGTAATAGCCAGGATCATCAAGTGATGATCCTAAACCATGTGTGGGCTGACATTGTGAAGCCGGCCTCGCAATGTCATCTAGTCATGCCGGCATTGTGAAGCCGGCCTCGCAATGTCATCAAGCCATGCTTGCATTGTAAAGCCGGCCTCGCAATGTCATCTAGTCATTCTGGCATTGTAAGGCCGGCCTCGCAATGAGTGGGTTTTTCACACTTGGTAATTGTATTTCAACCAAGGCTGGTTATGGAACTAGGTAAGGGGGTAATAGCCAGGATCATCAGCGATGATCCTAAGCCGTGAGTGGGCGGACATTGTGAAGCCGGCCTCGCAATGTCATCTAGTCATGCTGGCATTGTGAAGCCGGCCTCGCAATGTCGTCATGCCATTCTAGCATTGTAAAGCCAGCTTTGCATAGGTACACATCAAATGGTTAGGTTTGGGGCTAGGATTACCTGGTAAGGCATAGACTACACATTAGCTTTAGGCAAAACGACCTTAAATCTAAATGAGATCGATAGATCATAGGTAAAGGTTAGGTCAAAAAAGACCATGATTAGATTTAGGTATACATTAGGTTTAGGCCAAAAGGCCTTAAATCCAAATTAGATCAATAGATCATAGGTTAAGGTTAGGTCAGAAAGAACATTGATAGGTTTAGGTCAAAAGAACAGTGATCCATAACAACAGGTACTTGCCCATGAAGAGAAAACTGCTTAATACCTTTACACCACTCGGATGGAAAGACAGTACAGTCACAAATCAGACTCCATCAATTATGTAGAAACATGTTAAATCTTACATATGAACTGTAATATTAACTGTGATTAATTCGTAGCTGATGAAGCCATATAGAAACAGACAGAAATAAGAAAATATCTCAATGTATGCAGTGATAATATCACTTTCTGCATGTCATCTAGCCATGCCGGCATTGTGAAGCCGGCC
>NW_027595738.1:0-14564 GCF_031162955.1 Sander vitreus
CGTCCCTCTCTCTCTCTCACACTCACGTTTATTCGTCTGTCTGTCTGACTATACTCTGTCTGTCTGACTATACTCTACTCTGTCTATAGTCTGATGTCTGTCTGTCTGTCTACTACTCTGACTATACTGTGACTATTCTCACTGTCTTACTATAAACTGACTATACACTGTGTATCTGTCTATACTCTGTCTATACTCTGTCTATACTCTGTCTATACTCTGTCTATACTCTGTCTATACTCTGTCTATACTCTCTCTCTCTCTCTCTCTCTCGTTTGTTTGTTTGTCTGTTTAAAGCGAGCTAATAGGTATGGATTACCTGTTGGTTCAGTCTGATTACAAGGATGATCACGTTTTGGAGGGAGATCCGGATGTTCCTGACTGCTTCCAGCTGGAGGAGGAGGAGAGCCACGCAGGTGATGAGGGCTTTGGGGAGGAGCTGCTCTTCAGCGTTGAGGCACTCCTGTCTGATACAGAGGCCCAACCAGGCCAGCGGGACCCTGACCACGGAGAGCCAGCCTCTGCTGACAACACAGACGCGCACAATTTTAATCCACTGTTTTCTCATATTCTCTCTGTGAATGTCACTACAGAGCCGGCCCGCTGACACAGAAGCCCCACCTCCAGCTGTTTATCAGGCCGAGGCAGAGCAGCAGGACCCTGGCCACAGACAGCCAGCGGATATGTAAGCACTTTCAAATTTTATGCCTTCATTTGTGTTATCTGTCACATATGACATTAACAAGTTATATATAAATAATATATAAATAATATTATTTATCAAGAGGGCCATCTTTGTGGAGCTCACTTTCGGCCAGCACCGCCTGGTCAGAGCCGTTTCCCCTGTGCGAGGCTCTAGCCCTCGCCTCGGCTCGAACCCCATCGACCCTCTTCTCCTGCCAGCCACTGGCAGAGGCCTGCTGGCGGGATTTGGTGACCTGTGCAGCGGCGGCTGCAGAGCGGCGAAGGGTGAGCTCCGAGGACGAGGGCTCAAATCGAAAGAGGGGATCAAAAGACATTTTCTGAAAGACAGGAAGAAACAACAGTACATTGTAATACACTTCACTGACTAACTGCACTGTTGGTGCACATTAACTGTTAATAACACTTTCAATGTGAATGTTAATATTAGGATAGCAGACCATTAGGTTTCACAATAGCTGGACAGTGACCTAGTGACCCATCCATTAACACATTGTCTATGGAAATCGCAGTTACACTTTCGACCTAAAGTTTGTATATTTATACTTCGAATTTCGTGACAGCATTTATAACACAGATACCCTAGGGGTTTACAAAGATAGCAACGTTGTCCAGATTATATTTAGTGCATTTTTCTGAATCGGAGACGTTACGTTAGCAGGCTAACTAGCGCCCATTGATTTCAATGCATTCCTACGGAAAACGCAGTTACACTTTCGACCTAAAGTTTGAATATTTACACTTCGTGACAGCATTTATAACACAGATACCATGTTGGTTTAGAAAGATAACAACGTTGTCCATATTAAATTTAGTGCATTTTTCTGAATCGTTAGGAGGGTACACTAACCTCATTCAAACGGCAGCCATGCTAATCGCTATTACCGTTTCAATGCCTACAACGTTTTTTTAAACTTTCCAGAATATTAACCTGTTTTAATACTGATTATAATTGCTGTTGTGAAGACAAAAAGACATAACTTGCGTGCTGTTGAGAGATAAATAGTCGTCGTAGCCGTTTAATAGCGAGTGAGTGACTCGACAGCGGGAGTGAAGTCAGAGAAGTCCATGATCTGGCCCTGGGAAATTCAGCCAATCACAGACCAGAATGTTTGTAGGACAAGCCAATGAAAATATGCGAGGTTTTTTGTAGGGCGGGACATGGAAATAAGACAAGCCAATGGGCGGTACAGGGCGGGACACACAAATAAGACACAAGGTGTTTCTCAATGTCAAGGAAGGATCCTTCGAAGCCAGAATTTCGAGGATGCTACGGTTCAAACGTTTTTCACGGAGGGACCCTGTTCACCAAGGGTCCCTCAGAAAGGACCTGAGTCTCCGGTACCACCCCATAATAACCATCCCTGCCCCCCAGCCCGTCCTATGCTCTACCCAGCCTCTTGGCTCACCAAGGCCGTCTTCCTGTGGATGCCACACAGAATTTTTGGCCTGAAGATGTCCTGCCTGTCCTTCAAGAATAAACTAACTGTTTCAGGCCTGTATAAGACTGTCAGCAAGGTCCTGGCCAGTGACGGATGGTACCACACCGGCACTGAGTACCTCCATACGTGAGTACAGTTAGTTTACTTTAGATGTATTTTGGGATGAGAATTAGGGACACATGTGAAAAATGTGTTTTGAGTTCTGACTTTAAACTGGGTTAGGGCTAACCCAGTTTGATCACTGTTAGCAAAAAATATGTGCTTTACTTTGCGTAGCTTTTTGTACGACTCGTTCATGAGAACAGCCTGAAAGTATATAAATATCTGCTTGGATCACTGGAGTGGAGATGGCAGCCACGTTCATTTATTTGTTGTTGTTTTTTATGCCCAGAGGAGGAGGGCCAGTGGCTGGAGAGGATGGCTGCCGGGTTGATGCGGCGCTACAGGGACGCTGGAGTGGCCCCTCCAGAGCTGCTCTATGTGGACCGTCACCCAGGAGAGGACCGCTGTGCAGAGCCTGTTCAGGGAGTGGGAACGCCTGACCATTCGTCTGGGCGTCTGGCACTTTATGCGGCGATTCTCTATGGGAGTGGAGCCAGGAAGATGTCTTGCGTATGAAGGAGGCAGAGGAGCCTGGGTCCTGGAGCAGGGTCTCCATCAAGGAGCTGGCCCAGCACTGTCGACTGAATCCTGATACTCAAGATGAAGGGGTGCCCTCTCCTTCACCTTGCCTGCTTCTGCAGCCACTGGTCTGCAGTGAGGCCACTCTCTTTAACTTGGCAGATCCTGGTCTTGTCTGAATAGTTCAGGGGAGGCTACAGTGGCTGCATTTCCCCGAGAAAGTGGCCCTCTGCTTGGGTGGAGGAGGCCCCAGGGGCTGCTGCTTCTCTGCCTCTCTCCTCTCTCCTCTCCATCTTTCTCCGTCTCCTGGCTGTGGAGGGAGGGGGAACAGAGACGGGAAATAAATCTAAATTAAACATTTAAGTGACTTTAGGTTACAGAATTGGGAATGCTGTTTTGAAGAGGTCGTGCTGCGTGTTGGTACCCCTCAGCAGCACCAGGCCCCGGGCAGCTCTGAAGTGACATTTGCAGAGAAGAGGAGAGAACAGAGGCTTGACATCAGTAAAGTAAGAAAGTAAGGTAAGTAAAGTTTAATAAGTAGTTATATATAATAAACTTATAACTTGTTAATGTCATATGTGACAGATAACACAAATAAAGGCATAAAATTTGAAAGTGCTTACATATCCGCTGGCTGTCTGTGGCCAGGGTCCTGCTGCTCTGCCTCGGCCTGATAAACAGCTGGAGGTGGGGCTTCTGTGTCAGCGGGCCGGCTCTGTAGTGACATTCACAGAGAGAATATGAGAGAACAGTGGATTAAAATTGTGCGCGTCTGTGTTGTCAGCAGAGGCTGGCTCTCCGTGGTCAGGGTCCCGCTGGCCTGGTTGGGCCTCTGTATCAGACAGGAGTGCCTCAACGCTGAAGAGCAGCTCCTCCCCAAAGCCCTCATCAACTGCGTGGCTCTCCTCCTCCTCCTCCTCCAGCTGGAAGCAGTCAGGAACATCCGGATCTCCCTCCAAAACGTGATCATCCTTGTAATCAGACTGAGCCAACAGGTAATCCATACCTATCAGCTCGCTTTAAACAGACAAACGAGAGAGAGAGAGAGAGAGGGACGGAGTATAGACAGACAGAGAGACAGACAGAGTATAGTCAGAGTATAGTCAGAGTATAGACAGAGTATAGACAGACAGTATAGTCAGTATAGTCAGACAGAGTATAGTCAGAGTATAGACAGTATAGTCAGAGTATAGTCAGACAGACAGAGTATAGTCAGACAGACAGAGTATAGTCAGACAGAGTATAGTCAGACAGAGTATAGTCAGACAGACAGAGTATAGTCAGACAGACAGAATATAGACAGAGTATAGTCAGACAGAGTATAGTCAGTATAGTCAGACAGAGTATAGTCAGACAGAGTATAGTCAGAGTATAGTCAGACAGACAGAGTATAGTCAGACAGACAGAGTATAGTCAGACAGACAGAGTATAGTCAGTTTATAGTAAGACAGTGAGAATAGTCAGACAGTATAGTCAGAGTAGTAGACAGACAGACATCAGACGTATAGTAAGACAGACAGAGTATAGTCAGACAGACAGACGAATGAGAGAGAGAGAGAGAGACGGACGGAGTATAGACAGACAGACAGACAGACAGACAGACATCAGAGTATAGACAGAGTAGAGTATAGTCAGAGTTAGGGCTGAACGATTTTTGAAAATAATCTAATTGCGATTTTTTTCAAAAATATTGCGATTCAATATGCGATTATTTTTTAAACTCTTTGTCTTCTGTATTATTCAACAAAGACAAGCAATAAATCATTGTATAGTATGAACAATACAAGATTAGCTAGATTAAACTAAATGTTCTTTCCTGGAGGCCAGGCCTGTATGTGATGATGAAATTAGGTGATGCATGAATGTATATGAATGACATCTTTTATTGAACTCCTTCAGTCCCAGTAGTATACTGAGCACTGACCGCCTGGTGGAAACATTCATATGAAAGTCAGAAACTAATCACACAAACTAAAGGGCAGATTGCAGAAATATAAAAACAAATATGTGACTTTACCACACTTAGTAGTATTTACATTTAATTATTATTTACTGTAATAAACAGATGTAATCATGTGGATTGCACTTTTTAAACACCGTCTTTGAACTTTACTAGACAGTAAAAATATATATTGTTGGGGCCTAATGTAACTTTGTTTCTTTAGTTTATAAAGCACGCTGGTGACATGAATGCATACGCAGTTTTTCGCGGGGGGTTCACAGATTTTCATGTTTTTTTTAAAACAATTTTTCAAATGTTTTTTTCAAGCATTTAAAAAAAAACAACTTAAATTTGAAAAGGGGCCAGTAAAAATTGACTTCTGAAAAAACCTTAAATTTGAACCCTGAGTGGAGGTCGGCGGTTCGATCCCACCTTGTGGCTAGATATATATTCATAATGAACCTGATGCTCATAAACAAGCGTCATCTGACTGCGTATGTTATCTAAAGACTACAATAAACAGTAAAAATCCCAGAAAAAGAAGAAACAAACAAACAAACGTACATGTGTCATTAGTATGAGAAAAAAACGAGATTTTAACTGTGTCGGCTCGGACATAAATATCTTAACGCCTGTCGGGCTCGGGTCGGGTTCGGTTACTGCTCTGTCGGACGCGGGCCGGGCTCGGACAGAAAAATGTGGCCCGATCCGCACTCGAATGTGTACAAAAGATCTTTTCTGGTGTGAAAAGACATAGAAAACGCAACGCCACGCAACTGACACGCCACGCTCACGCCACGAGGGCAGTGTGAAACGGGCCGTAACTTATGTTTCCCTGCTGAACCTGACGCTGTGAATCGGAAGCTAACTTCAGCTTTCTAAGTTTCCCTTAAATTTTCCCTTAACCACCAAATCAGAAGCTGCGAATTGGAAGCCAACTTCGGACATGTAGCCTAGCCTACAAAAATGAAACGCAAGGTATTGTATTTTTGGTTACAGTAGTAGTAGTGTTTTAAGTGTTAGCTCAAGGAAACAGATTAAGCTGAATACTGCTGAACAACCTTAATGATGGTTGACAGGTGATACTTGTTTGGGCCGTGTGATTGGCTGACTGGCTGCTATGCAGAGAACGTGATGATGGCCGACTTTCCAGCCATCGAGATCAATTCCAGGTTCACTCCGAGATTTCACGCTTTGCAGGACTACAGGCCTTCAGACAGAAGCCCCAGTATCTACGGTAAAGTCGTTGTTAATCAAACAGACACTTTATTTGGGTACAATTACAACTTCTAGAATGTATTTACACCGTAGTTTGTAAAAAATAAAGGTTCACATTCACTGTAGCTCAGTATGCTATGCTATCCCTCCGCTATGTAGCTATGTCATCAGTTTTAGAGTTAACAGCGGGAGTGACGGGTTTAATAGTTTAAATATTAGTAAAATAAGAGTTCGTTGGTGTGTTGGTTGTATGCCGAATTTCTTAGTCTAGATTAGCGATTTAAGAAAATCCCAATTCAAGTCTATCCAGGTGTTAATTCTTAATGAAAAAGCTAAATAAATGTAAATTGTGAAGTTTTACTAATGGGATATGGTATGGCGATTTCCCCACATACAATATAAGGGCATGTTTCGTGGATGAATCATTGTTAAACATTTATGACAATGCACACTAAGAACACAAATATGTCGTTAAAGATTTAAATAGGGCCCCGAATACTGTGCGATGAACTTTGTTTCTCCGCCAAACCTTGTTGTAAAAAAAAAAAGTTAGTTTTAACGGGTCTGACTTTCACAGACTACCGCTGTAGGTTGTACGGATAAAAGTTACAGTCGAGCTAAAATAGGAGCTCACTGGTGTTTTTGTTTGATGCCGAATTTTTTAGTCTAAACTTACGATTTAAAAAAAGTACTAACTTGTGTTTGGCGAGGTGAGAATTATTAATGAAAAAGCTAACCAAATATTAAATGTGAGGTTTTACTAATGTGTGGTTTAGCGACGGCATACGATATAACTGCATATTTCGTGGATTAATTATTGTTAAAAATTACAACAACAATCCATATATAACACATAAGAATAAATAACTTGTTGTGATTAATGTTACATATTTTGTGTGTTTTCATGTTCTGCAGTGAGACAGCAGCGCCCCTCTCTCCTAAGACGGTCATAGGCTGCCACCTGACGGTGAGGTTTCGAAACTGCATTGAATTGTTTCGAACGATTGCTCGCCGCCGTTGTAGGATATCAGCGGTTTTAACGGTTCTAAAAGTTATAATGTTATTAAAACAAGAGTTAATTGGTGTGTTGGTTGTATGCCGAATTGTGTAGTATAAACCTTCGATTAAATAAAACCCTAATTCATGTTTGTGTAGGGGAGAATTCTTTATGAAAAAGCTAAAACTACAAATGGTGAGATTTTAATAATGGAATATGGTTTGGCGTACAATATAACGGCTCGTTTCGTGGATTAGTTGTTTTTAAACCGTACAACAATGCTCATCAAGGACACATAAGTATAAATAAATTGTGACTCATGTTACTGTGTGTTTTTAATGATCTGCAGTGAGACCACAGCGACAGCAGCGCCCCCCTCTCCACACACGGTCCTAGGCTGCCACCTGGTGGTGAGTGTATGCAACTGCATTGTGTTTTTTTTTGAATGAAAACAAGTAGGAGGAAGCAGGAAGCAACCACATAATGTTTACGAAGTAGTAAATAACCCATTTTTATTTGTTTGGTTTAAAATAAAGAACAGTTTATCCACTTGAACAAAACAAAATAAAAAAACGTATCTTGTCTCTAAATAACACTGGTAGTTTGAATGAATGGGATTTCTTTCTCCCTCCCTTCGAGCTAAAATAACACAATAAAGCCAGGGAGGTTTTAAAGAGTTAAGCTGCAACAGAACAACACGATAAAGACATAAAGCTGCAGATGTGTACTCTGTGTTGTTTCCTTTCCTTCTGCTCGGGAGCGGTTTCCTCACACACACACACACACACAGACAGACACACGCACAGCTTCTGTTTACGGCTTGTTTCTTGCCGTGAATTGTCTCTTCTTTTCCAGAAATAGCGTGTCGTGTTGAGCCGAGGAGGGAAGCTGCTGCTGCTGCCTCCGTGAACGCCCGAGTGCCGGAGCAGATCCCGTGTTGCAGCCTGTGTCTCTGCGTGTCCTTCCCCCACCCCCGTCTCCCTCTCTGTCTCCCAGCCGGGGGCTTCCGGGAGGGGGTCAAAGTGCCTCAAGGAGGAGCCACTCAGCCGGGGGAGGCGCTGTGAGTGCTTCCTTTTGTTCTCTCGCCTTCCACACACCAATCCTGGCTCTCTGACGTACACAGTTCTTTGCATAGTTTCCCATCGGCCCCTGAGAGTTCCTCAGCAGGCAGACGGGACCTAAAGTGTGTCTGATTGGGTCAGATCTGGCCCTTTTGGGTCACTACACATCCCGATCTCACAGCACAGCACCCAGACCTCAGGGTACTGTCGTTCTCTGTCCAGATACAGCCAGGGTTTTCCCCCCTTTACAGCCTATGTTGTCTCCAACCATTAGAGAGTTTCTTCAGCTCCAGAGGCCTTTAAATACCCCTCCGGACCTTGGTGCTCTTGTGATAGTTCGCTATCACATATACTAAAATTGGAACGATACAGAGAAGATTAGCATGGCCCCTGCGCAAGGATGACACGCAAATTCGTGAAGCGTTCCTCATTTTAATGTATTTATGATTTTATATGAATTTATTAATGATGTATTCATCAGAACAGCGCCCCCGCGGCCACTGTACGCTACTGCAGCAGCAGAGCGGCGGAGCGGCAGAGCAGCAGAGCGGGAGCCGCCTTTACGCTGTTTAAAAACTCGGGTTTTAAACTCTTAATCTCTTTAAAACTCTTATATCTACGTTCAGAACTCGTTGTCTCTCGAAAATCTACAACTTAACCTGCTCAAGAGTGGACTTTTAGGACTTTGATGGCCTCAGGTGTGGATTTAAAACCTTTTTTTTTTTTTTGTTCCCTCGATCGGTATCTGAGGAAAGCGCCGAGAAAAGGACTCTTGTTTTCGAAGGTAAACTTTACATTTCTGCTCCCAGACTTCCCTTAATCTGGTTATTTTCACCACTTTCTGACCTCAAATCTTGTCTAGTAAACACCGTGTACATGTTAAGATGCTTGTAGAGAAACTGTACCATTAAAATATATCGCGAAACGTAGCGAGTGACAGTTAACGCTGCTGTTTTCAGCTTCTCTCGTCTTTAACGTTGAACAAACTTCCTCTTTTCTTCGTTTCATCGCTAAAAAAAGTCACAGAAAAGCTTTCCTGTATGTTTTGTATCTTACAGCAAAACCAGCTGTTTAAAATCTGCCGTTAAAGTTGTGAAAAGGGCCCGAATACTGTTGTTTTTTCCTCTGCCAAACCTCGTTAAAAAAAAAGAGCCTTTTCAACGCGTCTCTCTATCGCCGACCTCCGCTGTGTATATTATAGGTTGTCGGGATAAAAGTTAAAAAATCTAGTTAAATAAGAGCTCCTATGTGATTTAATTGTATGCCGAATTTACAAGTATAGACTTTCGATTAAATAAAACCCAACTTCATGTTTGTGGAGGGAAGAATTCGTTATGAAAAAGCTAAAACAACTGTAAATTGTGAGATTTTAATAATGGAATATGGTTTGGCGGTTTTCCCGCGTACAATATTATAACGGCTCGTTTCGTGGATTAATTGTTAAACATTACAACAATGCACACAAAGGACACATGCGTATATGGCAGTTTGTTAAAGATGTGGTGAATACACGGAGAAACGGTCTGTTTTCTCCCCCAAAAAAGCCTTTTTCAACGTGTCTGTTTACTGGAATATGGACTGGAACCCCTCCTCTGTTTTTGGACAGAAACCTCCTATAATGTGTCTGAAAAGAGTCGCTGCTTTCTGAACACTCTTGTTGCTCTAAACCTGAAAAAACACGTGTGTGTGTGTGTGTGTGTGTGTGTGTGTGTGTACGCACCCTGGAAGAAGTATTCAGATCCTTTACTGCAGTAATGTACTTAGTTACATTCTACCACTGACTGTCTATTTGTGTCTGTAGATTCCTCCTAAATTCACCAAAAGTTAGCGCTAGATAATGCCTCGTTTGCACATTTAAACAGAACATTTCATTAAAAATAATTGTGTGTGCTTCTGTCTTCAGGTCTGATAAACGGTGGAGAGACGGAGGACGCGCTGGGATGACCTTTGGCTTTTTTCCCTGTAAACTGAGTTTTGCAGTACATAGTATATCATATGACTGGCACTTCATACTCGCTTATTAGGTTTATTTGTTGTATATCTTGTGTGTTTTTTTGTTTTACAGATGTGTCTCCCAGAGCGCTGGAAGCAGGGAGTCGGGCCCTGTTCACCAAGGGTCCCTCAGGAAGGACCTGAGTCTCTGGTACCACCCCATAATAACCATCCCTGCCCCCCAGCCCGTCCTATGCTCTACCCAGCCTCTTGGCTCACCAAGGCCGTCTTCCTGTGGATGCCACACAGAATCTTTGGCCTGAAGATGTCCTGCCTGTCCTTCAAGAATAAACTAACTGTTTCAGGCCTGTATAAGACTGTCAGCAAGGTCCTGGCCAGTGACGGATGGTACCACACCGGCACTGAGTACCTCCATACGTGAGTACAGTTAGTTTACTTTAGATGTATTTTGGGATGAGAATTAGGGACACATGTGAAAAATGTGTTTTGAGTTCTGACTTTAAACTGGGTTAGGGCTAACCCAGTTTGATCACTGTTAGCAAAAAATATGTGCTTTACTTTGCGTAGCTTTTTGTACGACTCGTTCATGAGAACAGCCTGAAAGTATATAAATATCTGCTTGGATCACTGGAGTGGAGATGGCAGCCACGTTCATTTATTTGTTGTTGTTTTTTATGCCCAGAGGAGGAGGGCCAGTGGCTGGAGAGGATGGCTAATTTAAGTGACTTTCGGTTACAGAATTGGGAATGCTGTTTTGAAGAGGTCGTACCCCTCAGCAGCACCAGGCCCCGGGCAGCTCTGAAGTGACATTTGCAGAGAGAAGAGGAGAGAACAGAGGATTGACATCAGTAAAGTAAGGTAAGTAAAGTTTAATGAGTAGTTATATATAATCAACTTATAACTTGTTAATGTCATATGTGACAGATAACACAAATAAAGGCATAAAATTTGAAAGTGCTTACATATCTGCTGGCTGTCTGTGGCCAGGGTCCTGCTGCTCTGCCTCGGCCTGATAAACAGCTGGAGGTGGGGCTTCTGTGTCAGCGGGCCGGCTCTGTAGTGACATTCACAGAGAGAATATGAGAGAACAGTGGATTAAAATTGTGCGCGTCTGTGTTGTCAGCAGAGGCTGGCTCTCCGTGGTCAGGGTCCCGCTGGCCTGGTTGGGCCTCTGTATCAGACAGGAGTTCCTCAACGCTGAAGAGCAGCTCCTCCCCAAAGCCCTCATCACCTGCGTGGCTCTCCTCCTCCTCCAGCTGGAAGCCGTCGGGAACATCCGGATCGCCCTCCAAATCCTGATCATCCCTGTAATCAGACTGAGCCAACAGGTAATCCATACCTATCAGCTCGCCTTAAACAGACGAGAGAGCGAGAGAGAGACTAGTCAGCCAGAGCCTGAGGTCCTTCTGTAGCACAGGTCTTCCTGAGGGACCCCTGGATAAGAATGCCTGACTCGGCCACTCCTGCTGCTCGCTGCGAAGACCCTGCTTCCAGTTCTCTGGAAGACACAACTGTAGAACTATACACACAATAATACAACTACGAAAATCAAGTGATATCAGTTAACAATTTCTTCAAGACATTTGAATTCTGGCAAAAACAGGACTACTAACATAACACGTTTGCCTCTTTTCTCCGTTTTAAAAAATAAATGTTCCGAACTTTTCATAACGTCTGACTGGTTATTCATTTACCTGTGTGATCTTGTCATGCTTTTTTATGGGTGCATTTATTATATTAGTTTCCAAATTTTAACAGAATAAAGCTCATGCTTCTATCACAAGACATTAAGAAATGTATCCTTGCTATGCTAGCTCAATTTAAGCTTCAGTTCAATGCATTAGAAGCTTAGAAGTGTTGCGACTAGAGGGACGACTGACTTATCAGGTACATTTAGTGTTTCTGTGTTGGTCATATGAAAACATTCAACTGTACATGTTCTGTCTCCGTGGATCTTGGAAGTCAAAGAGTAAATGTGCAACATACACATTGTTGGAGCCTAATGTAACTTTGTTTCTTTAGTTTATAAAGCACGCTGGTGACATTAATGCATACAGTTTTGTGTTTGATCACTGTGTGGAGCATTGACACAGGAAATGCATAAAGGTAATCAACAGCCAGAGGGGGGGGGGGGTGTGTGTGTGTGTGTGTGTGTTGTGTTTGAAGAGAAATATGAATGTAAGTTATCTAAGATGAAATGGATTATACTGAAATGTGCTGGTGTTACGGTGAGCATGCCATCATTGAATAAATGTGTCACCTCACAAAGTTATTAAATGGATTGGACATTGGTTTATTGGCGGCCCAGAACACCAAACAAGGCTGGGGGGCCACAGCACACTGCCAGAAAGCCTTTTATGCTTGTTTTCAGGTTCCAGAGTTGAGTTGGTGCTTCTGATGCTTTCAACGTCTTTGTCAGCGCTTTTGACGCTTCCCAGAAGTAAATTTTCCTAATTGCCCGACAGTAGAAGTGGGGGAAAAAACCTTAAATTTGAACCCTGAGTGGAGGTCGGCGGTTCGATCCCACCTTGTGGCTAGATATATATTCATAATGAACCTGATGCTCATAAACAAGCGTCATCTGACTGTGTATGTTATCTAAAGACTACAAAAAAACAGTAAAAACCCCAGAAAAAAAAACACGTGCAGTAAGTGCAAAAAGAATGAGAAGTATGTGCCGAGAAACTACGATAAAGGTTGCTAGATACGTATATCCATGAATGAACTTGCTACTCACATGGAGGAGAGGAGCCAATCAGAGAACCGAGCCCCTGTCTCATTTTCCTCGTCTAGGCCAATCAAACGAGTCGTGTTTTTGCATCCAATCAGATGGCTCATTTGTTTCATTTAGTAAATATCAACCGCCGTCTTAGGTTCTCGCTAAAGCGAGCCGTTTGCCGTCAGTTTGCATTCGCCGACAGAGATGCTAAAGTAAGTAAACTATTCCTTAATTTGTAATAAATAGTAGTTTGAAAAACTGTAGTAACTCATATATCTGTCTGACATTAGTCACACTGAGTTAACACGGTGTTTTACGGTTTTTATGGTCCTTTTGGGAATATATATCGTATATAGCTACAGTCTAAGATCTGAGTGTTTGTTGTTAGCGAGAGTATAACGTTATAGCTGGAGCTTTGTAGTTGCTACAGTGTCAAACAGTGATTTAATTGTATAAAATCAAATACATTCACTGTTTATCATTGCTTTGTGTTAACCAGCTAACATTCATGCTGTTTAAACCGTTTTATTCAGCTCTTGGCTGGCTGCTAACATTGTAAACAAACACGCATCCACCTCCTCTGGCTTCTTGGCCCTGTAGGGGGCCTGGCTGCCAGGCGGCCGGGCCCGGGTGGCAAGGGCTTGGGCCTCGGCCGAAGCCTTCAGCAGAAGGGTCCCATTAGGGGCCCTTCTGAAAGTAGGATTCTCCATCTACATAAATAAATGAACATTAGCAGAATACTGCAGTAGATATTTCAACATAAAAAGAAATAAATAGAAAATGACTGAGAAGAGGTACTTACAGTAAAGATGAAGATCTATAACACATAGGATAACAGTTAGCACACACTCATCACTATATTTACACTTGCACTATTATATTTAAGAGCAGCATGGCATGTGGTACTTACAGTAGAGATAGCTGTCTGAATCTATAACAGAGGATAACACAGCACACAGTCATCCCTATATTTACACTTGCACTATTTTATTCTTTATTCCTTTTTTTATCGGAGCAGTTTCATGACATTATCACAGATATTACGACATCTTTTATCTATAAAAAATAAAATTAGGCAGCATACACTTAGCGGCTAGCTAACATGCTGACCCAGGTAATGGTCTATAACACTGTGGCTAACAACACTCCCCAAAAGGACCGTAAAAACACCGCGTTAACTCGGTGTGACTAATGTCAGACAGAAATATGAGTTCGCTAACTGTACTTAATACTGTACTGTCAACACTGTTGCTAACAACACTCAGACATTCCCCAAAAGGACCGTAAAAACACCGCGTTAAGTCGGCGTGACTACTGTCAGAAGACGGCGATACGAGTTTCTACAGTGTTCTGCACTCATATTTAATACAAATATTAAAAAGTGTCTACTCGAGTGTCACTGTCGGGTCCCGCCGCCGGCTAGCTAAACATCGCCACTGTAGCAAGCTACTGTCTGTACTATCAACAACACTCAGACATTCCCAAAGGACCGTAAAAACACCGCGTTATGTCGGCGTGACTAATGTCAGACGGCGATACGAGTTTCTACAGTGTTTTGCACTCATATTTAATACAAATATTAACAACAGTTTACTTACTCGGCTGTCGGGTCCGTAACATACGAATGAATGACGGGGCTCGCTAAGCGAGAATCCAAGATGGAGGATGAGAATGTTTCACTTGAAACAAATAGAGCATCTGATTGGATGAGGTCGGGAGCAAAAAGCGGGTCTCGTGTGATTGGTCGAGACCTTGAACTTGGAACAAGGCGCACGGTTCTCTGATTGGCTGAAAACTTGAAACACTTGAAACACTTGGAACAGAGAAGAAGCGCAGCGCAAGGATGACACGCAAATTCGTGAATACGCTGTTCAAAACTCGGGTTTTAAACTCTTAATCTCTTTAAAAA
>NW_027595739.1:0-16156 GCF_031162955.1 Sander vitreus
ATGCTTCTCCTTTCCAGTGCAGTTCACTTCATTAAGCAACACCGGCTCAACGGGCCATGGTGCAGTCTCTGTTGTGCACTTCACAGGTTCCCCACAGTGAGTGCTCCTGCACACCACTTTGTCAGTGTTATTGCTCCAGTATTTCTCTCCAACATGGCCCCATTTGCCTTTAATGTAGATTTCAATGTAGCCTTCACACGGGTTGCTTCCATTCTTTAGAATCAGTCTATTTTCACCTGGTTACATGACAAGAGGTTTATAGAAGTATGTCAATATGCGAGGTGGGGTACAGTATACACGTCCATTTTGTAGTCTTCATTCATTTATTTCCTGAGAGTTTTGAGTTTGCTGTCAGTGTTGAACTGCTCTGAACCTATTTCTGAGCCTTCTACACATTTGCTAAAGCAAAATGTATTATTAATTGAGTCAGATTTCATAAAAACTCTGCTGAACTGCCTTTTTTGACTTTAAGAAAATCTGGCTACCGCGAGACATTCTTGCTTTCCTATTTAAATGCCCTTTCATGTGTTGCTTTTTAATGACAACATCAGTTCAAAAATGTAACACAATCCCCATACAAATCAAAGAAATGAGTTGATAGAGAAATAAAAGATTCATTTTACAAATCTGTCTTTTCTCTCATTCCTATTCGGTTTCCTAGATTAGAAATAGGCCTATGCCATTTGATACTATTTATATTAATATAAATTAGAAAATAGGAATATCCTTGACAAATAAAGCTCCATTTAAACCTAAGCACTGTAAATATTCATTCATGATCTACAGTATTGTTGGAGACTTTAGTCCACCTATATGCTTGATTATAACATATTTTTACATTATTAAAAAACTATTCGGAAAAAAAATCCAATATTGATATTTACACAAAATGTTTTGATATTTTCTGTCCATTTTTTAGATTAAAAAAAAAATGGTTTCAAAACAGCATCCCGACTTAACTTTGATAAAAAAACATTCAGTGATACACTCCAAATCCTCTGAACTATCAATCAGAAAAATTAATTACTTAATGCTTTTTTTAAACTCAAAAAAAGCTTCTTATTTATTTATTTTTTTAAAGCATCACAAGCATTAAAAAAAGCGCCCAAAAAAGTTCATTTTCACTTTTGACCCAGAGGACAATAAGTTCATGGTTGACAGGAAGACAACACAAGGGTTAATCTAACTCTTAATTGTAATTAGTCCCAGATATAGAGAGTTGAATCTAAAGAGAGTAGTTGTTACTTACTCTTGCCTTGCGCGATCTCAATGTGAGCAGTGTGGAGGAGGAGGAGGAGGAACCACATCTTCGCCACAGCTCATGACTAGAGAGTGAGGCAGATCAATGATCTGAGCTCTGCTTTATATCGCCCAGGAAGCGCCCACCCAAAATGGATCAGAAGCTGTAACGTGCATGGGGTGCATATAGTTTAACTCACAAACATTGTCTCACAACGAAGGAAAACTGCACTCAGCCTCCTTTTTCTCATACTAACAGCCAAGGGCATGGGTCAACATTGGTTGGGGGGGGGACAACACACATTATAACCAGGGGTTCTGGGGGGGTCGTCGCATAGAAAAGTTTCAGCATCAAACACTTCATTCCCTGCATTTAAAAAAAAAAAAATCTATTAAATAAAAGAAAAAGTTGTGGTAGCTCATTACCTGGATTTTGCCCCAAAATAAAAAGGGTTAAGGGCTTAGGGTTTAAAAAAAGGGAAATTATGTGTGTAGCTACATTTAAAACATAGAACATTTTCTGTTATTAAAAATGTCCTCATACACAGCTGCTCAGTTAGTAAACTTCTGAAAATGTTGTAACTCAAACTTCAAAAAACCAATCACATTTTTTGAAAAGGGGACAAATCTACCTCTTTTAAATATTGGGGTGGCATTGTATAAAATGTGGCATTTAGCTACATATTTGCAAAAATTGATGTCTGTTGATAAATTGTAAGGTGCATGTTCAAGTTTTACAACAGCTACACATCTTCAAAAATGTGTTTTTCTCTTCTAAAGACTGCAAGACTGGAAGCATTGAAGTATTTTCACGTTACTGTTACTGCGATGCACACTTTCATGTATAACGGAGATTTATTTATTCATTTAATAATGATTACAATGTCTTAGTTTGCGATAAGATCACAGCTACTTCTTTAAACACGGCAACACAGATGATGTGAAGTACTCTCATGCCTGGGTCAGTTAATTCAACTATTATTATTATTATTATTATTATACAATTATTATCAGTGGTTAAGAATTATCAGTAGTTGCTTAAAAACTCAAATCAAAATAAAATCTAAAATCAATTTTTTAAGGAGAGACACTACAGGTAAAAAAAGTTTTGCGTACAACTTCTTTCAGACTAGTGGAAATAAAACATTTATTTTACAACACTTCAGTCTACTTCTGTCTGTAGATTTCTCTTAAATTCACCAAAAGTTACCATAAGTTAGTGCCTCATTTGCCTATTTAAACATTCAATTTCAGAAAACTTATTGAAGAAATAATTGTCTAAATGAAGGCTAAGCATAGGGGGAATTTACAATAATCAAAACTGGCCAGTGCAACCCACCCCAAAAACCTATTATAATTTCCTTTACATAAATAAAGACATTTGCACCATAAGTTGATGCAGAAACGGCACAAATTGTTGCAGAAAATAATTCACCAGAATGCAGAAAATGTGTTTGATACGCTCAAAATTTCAATTTTGCTCAAAAGTAGAGATCTCAACCCACCCAATGTTGAACACAATGACACACCCTTGAGGCTAAGTAATCAACTGGGGAAGTTCCACGGTGATATCTATCAGCCTATTACATGTTTACCCTATAGTGTCTTGCAAAATAGATGGAATTTCTTTATTCTAAAACATTAGAAAAACATTTTCAAACATTTGTAAAAGAGAAAAGACAAGAATGAAAGTTAGGGTGCAGTGTAAGAAATGGACAAATATTTAAAAAATAAATAAATAAATGTATGCACTGAAGTACAGTTTTGACAGAACTGTACTTTCGGTTGGGGGATGAGATCTCCACTTTTGAGCAAAATTGAAATTTTGATTGTCTCATTTTCACAAGTTGTACCCTTTCTGCATCAATGTATGGTGCAAATGTGTTTGTTTGTTTGTGTAAAATAAATTATAATAGTTTTTTTGGGAAGGGTTACACTGGCGAGTTTTGATTATGGCTATGTATATGATAATATTTCAGTCACAGGGGCAACGTGATCTAATGGAAAGGAGTATAAATAGCCCACCACGTAATGAGAATGACCATAAGTAACCCTTGGTCAGGTTTAGGCAAACAAAACTACTTGTTTAAGATAGGAAAAGATCATGGATTGGGTTAAAATAAGTACATTGGTTAATGTAAGTTAAGTAGTCAGTGTAAAGAAAAGTTAACATTGACTTTTAGTTTCACACGGGACTAATGGTGGGTATCGGATTCAATACTTTTTAGGCACCGACCGAAAAATGCCTCGTCATTCAATACCAAATTTCAATATCTAAGGAGTAAATCTCATCAGTGTCAGTGAGCCAATAAGCATGCGGCATCTAAGCTCTAATAATGTCTGTGATTGGCTTTCTAACGTTCCACATCGTAGAGACATCAGGAAAAACTTGACGTTACACAGAGACGGCTCAAATAGTAGGAGCTAAAAAATAAAAATAAAAGATTTGTGCCATAATTTGTAACGTATGTCATTTGTTTCGTTTAGTAACAGGTACTGAAGTCACGCTATTGGTTGTCTATATCCACGACGTTCCACTTCCGGGATTGCTATTATAATAAATTCCGACACTCTTTTCAGCCGGATGTCGGTTACCTTCCGCATTTTTTGTGTTGGTGTTCTAAACTCTGGTGGATTTATGAGGACTATGGTTAACTGCTCCTCAGATCTCTGCAGGGTAAATCCAGACAGCTAGCTAGACTATCTGTCCAATCTGAGTTTTCTGTTGCACGACTAAAACAACCTTTGAACGTACACGTTCCACCAAAACAAGTTCCTTCCTGAGGCTATTTTGCAGCGGCACCGTGACTCTGTCCGGTGCTTAGAGCCGACCAAGACGATTGTGATTGGTTTCAAGAAATGCCAATAAACCAGAGCACATTTTTCTCCCATCCCGGAATGCTGTGTGGACTAGCCAGACCCTCCACCGCAGCGCTGTGGAGGAGGGTCTGGCAATGCGAGTCTATGGTATTGGTATCAGGTACCGGAATTGAATATTTTGGAACGATAACCAGCCTTATTAAAATGTCCCTATGATACAACATAACAGTGTTTCAGCCATGAAACAAACTCCTTCACGGAAACAAGACTTAATGACAGGGTCAGATTGTACATGTGAGTGCTGCCTGGATGTGGACTGTGGTTACAGGTGCAAACTGAAAACTGCTGGAGAGCTGCACAGGGCTGTGGCTTTGTGGTTTCAGACTTTCCAGAGCTGTAGCATACCAGTAAGTAAAACTTAACCACACTAAGCTAGAAAATGCAAAACATATATCAGTGAAGTGCCCTTTAGTCTTTTGCTAAAGACAACAGTAAAGCACTGTGTTTTTACTGGCTTTTTTTAGCTCGCTGCTTTCAGGTGCGCATATCTCTGTGATGGAGGGTACATTCAGATCCTGTACTTAACTAGTAATACCATTATATATATATATATATCATTTCACTGATGAAATGATGAGATGAGCCTCTGTATATGGGTGCACGCTTTATCACGTGAATTCCCAGAGCTTGAATAAGTAAAATCCAAAATTTTAAATAAACTGTCAAATAATGTTAATGAGTAACAAACACAGTTATAATAATATAAAACTTGTCAAGCTATCATTTTTTGTCAATTACTACACATATCCTAAACACTTAAAATGCCCTTATATCTGTATATACAATATATCTGATCAATACCTTCACAGTTTCATTTGCATTTAATTTAGCACTACCTGCACTCTGGTACCTCAAACAGGTGTATATGAGTGTGATTTAAAAACCTGTTCAAATAAACTATAGAGCCACTCTCAAAGGCGCACATGAACCAACGATCACGTACATGTTTCAGCTGAGTGCATTTGTTTCAGATATAATCAGTAAAGGGACCCCGAATCTCTACAGATACCAAACGAGGAGTAGGCCTACCTAATGGCCTCTAAATACTGTAGACAGGAAAACGCCACTCGTTCAAACCAGGGGGGGAGGTTGATTTCCATTCTCTTTTTATAGAAACTAACTCTGATTTCATGATTCATTTTTTTAAACTAAAAGAAATGACGATGGAAACTAACTAAGTACAATTACTCAAGGCAAGGCAGCTTTATTCATAGAGCACATGTCAGCAGCGAGGCAATTCAACGTGCTTTACATAAAACTATTTACTATTTGTGAAAGAGAATGTAAAAACAGGTAAAATAGAAAAGACAGTTATGAAATACAAGAATAAAAGTTACAGTGCAGGGTGTGTGTGTGTGTGTGTGTGTGTGTGTGTGCGTGCGTGTGTGTGTGTGCGTGCGTGTACAGAAAAAACTATTTCAGTTATGTTGATAAGTATTGTGTGTGTGTCCTGCTCTTTTTCTTTTTTGCTCTACGCTGCTGTCACAGTGAAATTTTCCACTAAATAGATCAGAC
Source organism: Sander vitreus (assembly GCF_031162955.1). Lineage (NCBI taxonomy): Eukaryota > Metazoa > Chordata > Actinopteri > Perciformes > Percidae > Sander > Sander vitreus. The sequence continues at coordinate 5,635 of NW_027595739.1, forward strand.
TTAATTTCTTTTTTTTTTCATCGCAGTCTTTTGCCTACATGAGATAACACAGTGTCTTCCTAAAAACACGTTCAAGTGTCCCATAAAACCTTAATACTATAAAAAAAATATGGTAGGACTTTTTTTATGAACCTTAGATGCATTCAATTAAACAAATGTTAAAATTGCTTGTATTGTCTGGAATTGTTTGCAGTTTGTTAATTTCTACAGTTAATTGTGTAAGTGTAAAAAGCAATGGTTCCAATGTTTAACCTTTGTGCTTGCTATTATTGCTAATTACCGTGAATTACTATTTTGTGGCTGTGCATTTTTATTGATATTTTAACAAAATCTAAAATCACAAAATCCAGATAAAGATATACAGTTTAGCTCAGGGTTAGCAGAAGTCAAGCTGCAGTATGTATGTATGTATGTATGCATGATGTGGACATGTCATACACCGTATGTATGGTATAGAGATTAAACGGTATTTGTTATACATGGAAAATGTATTAATGTAATTCTGTATGATTCGAAAAATGTATTGCAAAAGTGTTAAAAAAAAGTGTCAGTTGTGCCCCCTTTTTTCCCGTCAGGTTCACACAGGTATAATGATTAGAAACAGCCCAAATGTATAAAGTTCATTGAATAAAAATTCCTCTCTCGTGACCTAGTAAACTCTCGTGAACTAGTAAACTCACTCAAACAAAACGTGTTTGAGATGAGTTGCTGTATTTAAAATAATCTTTTTTCATTTTTATAGATATGGCAAATATTTGATTTAACGCATTCTCATGAACGGGTTTGTACGATATAGTATGACAATTTATGCACACCAATTGGTATATGATGGTTCATGAGAACAGCCTGGTTTAATTTCCCCGACTTCCTCCGTTGAATAGTTCCTAATGAACAGTTGAATATTACGGCGGAACATTCTCAATGTTTCATCTCACAGTGATGCGTGTATGACTCATGTAGAGGAGGTTTGACCACATATTTTTACAATTATCAGCGAGGCAATCAGAGATTAAGTATAACTGACTCAACCCGTGGCTTGTGAGCGGAGCTAGCTTAGCAGAAATAAAGCCACAAACCTCTGGGTTGTGTTTTTGCAACCAACAATCTTCCATCTAGGCAGGAACGAGTGATCTCACACTTGCTTCTGCCTCCGATGTTCTCTCAGGAAACATGAAAGTGTCAGGTACTGAGACTTGGGCTTTTATTTATCTATAATTTGTTATTGACACAGGATATCTGTGAAAAAATCTTTTTTTGTATATACACTTTATTTTAGGAGTGTAGGGGTTAACATGAATTTACATTTGCTCATGTGATGTTCATATGTATAGCATTCCTACAATGGTCATACCATATGTGTTATAGTAAAAACTGAATAATAATAGTGAATAATAGTTATAAAAAATAACAGTAAAAGAAAGAGGAAAAATAAGTAAAAAGAAAATAAAGTACACAAAGTGCACATATAGTATACACACATATAACTTAGTATACATATATATGTATACATACATGCACATATACACACACATACATAAATTAATAATAAAATACTGAATAAAAAGTCAAAGGGCACTCTGAACAGCAGCCGTTCCTGTGCTCAGGGTCTCACAGTGTGACTAGAATACCTAACCCTCAGTGGTCTTGACATTTACACATGGCATCAACATACTACCACGTCCACATGCAGTACTGCAACAGGAGAAAAAGGTCTCCATGAACATTTAGTGCACAAACCACAAAAAACACTTTCAGATTTTTTCACTGGCAGTTTTATCTACTCCCACAGAGTGAAAACAAAAGCCGGTTGTGACTGATGTGGTTCACTCATGTTATAATTACCTCCTCAGAAAAACAAATTAAATGGCTGTGTTTTCATCTTGTTGCCAACAGAGATGATTTGTCTGCTGGATGATGAACAGAAATGACATTTAGTTACTGGTGATTACTGCACACACATCATACTGTATAAAGGATAAGACTATTATTCAACTCAAACTGCCAATAAGCAATGATGTGTCTTTGAGGGAAGTCTTATATATACAAACATGGGTCCAACATATTATTAGCAAAGATAAATCGGCCTTTTGGTGATTTTTTAACATTTAACAGTGATGACAGGCTTATTGGCCTATAGGTAAGGTAGCCACTAAGGTAGCCAGATACAGTTAAGCTTAAGGATTCACTGTGCTACAAGTAAGTTTAACATTAAAATATGATGTATAAATATATGAATATGTTAGGGCTGTCAATCGATTAAAAATTTAATCTAATTAATTACATACTCTGTGATTACTTAATCGAAATTAATCGCATACATAATTAACGGTGCCTGAACCGATACTTTTTAAGAAAGTAAAAAAAGAAAAGAAAAAAAAAGGGTACTAAACAACAGTTGGTGACATTAAAGAACGGCTTGTTTATTGCTAACGCCATATGGTTAAAATTAAATGATTTAAAAATAATGTATAACAATAACAATAACTTATTTCACTAGTAAATTGCTGTTGAACGACAAAAACAACCACGAGATAGGAAAAGGACATTTACAATAACTTCAAATGCACCACGAGGCTGTAGTTTACCAGTTTCATTGAACGCACCGTCTGTGTTGTTTCTCCGACGGCAGCTGCAGATTGTTACATCCCGGTGTTGAATCCTCTACAGTAAAACACAGTCAAACTTTACACCGTTTAGCGTTAGCTGTCAGCATTTTAATCCAGCTACTAGCTAGTGGTAGGCTAACGTTAGCTGCTGTCGAGTATTGTGTTAACTAACGTCACGTGCAGCGATGTTTGTGTTTCCTGTAACGTCTGTTTCAGAGCAGCAGAGAGAAGCGCAGACATATCAGTGGCACCAGATTTTCGTCTGTATGCAAACGTCAATATGTAATGGATTAATCTGCGATAATTTTTTTAATTTAGTTATTTTGACAGCCCTAGAATATGTCAATATTTATGATTGTAATACCCTCAAATAGTATGTGTAAAAGCTTTAGGCCACCCTTGTAGGCCCAGTTTCATATGCAACTCAATTTAACTCCTTGGCCTAAAAAACGTTGAAGATCCCTGCACTAGAGCATCAAATCTGTAGCTGAAATAGTCCCCAATAAATGCAAATGCATCCTATTTGAGTAACAGTTGCTAAAATTGACAGTGCCCACCTGTTTCAGGAAATTATTTAACCTTTATAAAAAATGAAATTCATATTTGTGACCAGATTGACACCTTCAGTAGGAACCAGTGGGCTTGGGGCTGAGGGACGGAGAATAGGGATTTCATACTGAGAGACTGACATTGTTGGTTTTTGGTCTTTTCATGAAATTTGTTTACTTGTCCTCCAAAAAGAGAGGACAAGTAGTTTTGAGGCATGTTTCAGTGCAAGTATTCTCTTTTACAAAAGTGAAATCATTTCGCAGGTCAATATAAGTTTTACTATATGTAATAGAAGGTGCACAGGTTAACCTTGTAATTTGTTTTGTATTTATTTGTACAAAAACATATCTTTTATTTGTACAAAAAGTAAATAGATGCAATTAACAATAATTGGTAAGAAAATGATTATATAAGAACCATGAAGTGTATTCTTTAGTTTTTGGTGTTTACAGTAAGATTTGCCCTTATCTGTGAGAGAAAGAGTATTATCTTCACAGGCTCTTTTTAGGAAGTGTGTGTGTGTGTGTGTGTGTGTGTGTGTGTGTGTGTGTGTGTGTGTGTGTGTGTGTGTGTGTGTGTGTGTGTGTGCTTGTGTTCTGCATTCAAAATGATGTAGCTGGTGGTGGTGGGTTTAATTTGAATTTTCTTATATCTTGTGAGCAGTTTAATCCTAAACAATCCATCATATTTGATGCCTCAGCTCTGAAGGATGGATTGGACTGGAGATTGAGATGAAATGATATATATATATATATATATATATATATATATATATATACACACACACACACACACATCTTCAAGGCACAATCTATACACATTTAAACAATTGCATTATTGCAAAAGCCATCTCAACATTAAAACATACTTTAAAACTGTACTCGTAGGTGTACAGAGCTAATTATTGGCAAATTATCAAAGATGTTTTATCAATATTAATAAAGTTATGAATGTGGTTATTAATAACTTTATCAAATCGACAAACAATCAAAATGGGGCACCACCCTGAAACTTCAGGGGCCAATATTGAACTGTGAAATAGTCTCATTAGTGGTGTTCCCTTAAAATACAGATCTTAACTTGGTTAATCTATCTGATTCTTTAAAGGAACAAAGAGAAAGTTTGAGCACTACCTGTGTTCGACCAGCAATTATTACAATAAGTACACAAATAATCACAGGCGACTGCTAATTAAAGTACAGTAGAATTTATTAACTTCAAAATTATCAATGGCCAATCAATAATCCTTTGATCAATTGAAACCAATATACGTTTCTTTTAAGAAGGCTACAACAAAACAAAGCAAACGACAGACATGTAGTGATCATGTCTCTGTGTCTGAGGGGGTGTGTGAGTGTGTATGTGTGTGTGTGTGTGTGTGTGTGTGTGTGTGTGTGTGTAAGGAGGAGAGATAGAGCGAGGAGGAGGGGTGCCGAAACCCGGGGGTTGCTAGGCTACGTCCCAGATTAGCCGTTAGCTCATTGAAGCTAGACTAGGTGTTAGCTGCACAAAAGCTATTTAGCCCAAGAGGGCGGCAGTGGGTTGCGTTGCAGGCTCCACGTGGCTAGGCTAGCCTAGTTAGCTCTCAAACTAACGTGTTGCAGACAAAAGGACACACTAAGGAGTGCAGTTGTTGAGCGGTGTGCGCTCTGTAGCTACATGACTAGCTGTTGGCCAGCTGTTCACCTTAGCGCGTGTGTGTAGCGATGTGTTCATATATGTGTGTGTGAGAGAGAGGTTAGTGAAAAAGGAAAGAAAGAGATATATACTTAGATCTTGGTTATCGATAATGACCAGCCCTCCCAATCACTCATGTCTGGACTAACGTGAAATTAGAGCAGACTCTGAGAATTTCGTCTGACTGAGGGGACATTCATTACAACCACTCTGGTGTACAGTACCTAGGTTAAACTCCGTGGAAGGAGCTAGCAATGTAGCATTTACAGTTTACCCAAGCTACATTAATCAACACATCATCAACAAGTATCATGATCAAATGATACCTTCACAGCAAAATAATGGGACACATTATTGGTAACACAAATAGCAACGATAGCAAATTCCTAATTAATAAAACACACCCTGTTCTAATCTGCCCAGAACACTATGAAGCCTCTGACTTTGGGTGTGCAGTTCGTTGTTTCTGTCCATAGATTTCCACAGAAAAACAGAACAAGTCTGTGTGCTCGTCAGCGGCACGGAGAAACTTGCTGATCCCCGGGACAGCGGGGAACAAGCCAGAGTCGACTTTGAAGAAACCGTGTCCGATTTCCTTCTAGAGAACGTGTTGTTCTTTCTGCAGCGTTGAAACACGACATGTGTTTCCAGGATCCAGTAGTGTTCGTCAGAACACTTCGAAATAAAAAATCCACTTTGTCCAGAAGTGGAAGTTTTTAGCACGAGCGCTTGCAACGGGTTGCAGTGGAAGACGATAAAAAAAAGGTGTGTCCAAAGGTTTTATAGGCTAAGGCCCCATGCTGTGTTCAGGGGCCGTTAAGTTAATGGGGATTCAGAGATCTCTGAAAAGGTGCCATTCAGGCATTTTGTGACCTGTGGGAGTTTGGTGACAGTGCTGTGGAATTTACATGTAGGCCCCAACTTCTTTGTCTCTGAGCACATGTTGGCTGAAAACCCTTTTCTTGAAAAAGATAATGTTTAACCCACTACTGGATGGTTCCAACAAAACCTAAATATTTAAAACTCACAGTTAAAGAGGAATCTTTGTTGTTATTCTTCTATGTGTTAATACATTTTACCATAGAATTCATTAACAAGCTTATAATTTTTAAAGTATAATTATTTCTTGTGTACAGTAAATATACAGTGTCAGTGCTGGTCAGTAAATGTATATAGGCAGTAAATCGAGGAACTTCATTTCCTCATTAAAAACTTCAGTTGGTGGCATTAATTAATAACATTGTGACAATGTTGTGAATGTCAATGTTGCAAATTAGGCATTATTAAGTCAATCATAAAAATATTTTTATATAATAAAATGTTAACATTCGCAAGTGGGTGAGATATATATATATATATATATATATATGCTTGTTTTTGTCACCTTGCTTCAGAGGAAAAAAAGCAGATTGTGCAAAGCAACATCTCTGATTTTCACTGAGATAAAAACTGATCCAAAACCTGGTGGCGGCAGCGTTTCTGCTGACAGAAAGACACACATTGTGTCAGTACATCAAATGACTGATATATTGTGATTACAGTTTATGGAAAGGTAATCACACATCACATTTCCAATGTGTTTTTTTTTTTTTACAGAATTTCGACTTGTTCCTAGTAACATTAATGATGTCTCTGTTCTGTTCAAGTGTCCCAGGAAGACCAGGACTCTGAAACTGAAGCAGCTACAACGAAATTCAGCCATACTTCATTTCATTATTTACACCTGTGCTTTACTGTGACATGTAAATGTCAGAATGTGACTTCAGGCAGCTTTTCATTTGATCCCAATGTTGCATGTTTTGGTTAATTGCCCAGTTTGAGTTTTAGCAGTGTGTGTATTTCCCATTTGGTTTTATTAGTAGATGTGTTGCATGTTTAACAGTTATTATTTGCGTGGCTTTGTGGAATGTTTTAACCATTGTTGGGAATTTGTGGTGTACAGATTCAAATTATCAAAAATGTTTATCAATATTAATAAAGCTATGAATATGGTTATTAATAACTTTACCAAATTGACAAACAATCAAAACGGGGCACCACCCTGAACTCAGGGGCCAATAACCAAACTGTGAAACAGTCTCATTAGGTGGTTCCCTTTAAAATACAGATCTTAATTAACTTTGTTAATTTATCTGGTATATTCCAAAGGAACAAAAGGAAAGAATGTGAGCACTACCTGTGTTCAACCAGCAATTAGATGATTGGTGAGAGAGACGATCTTCTTCACCGGGACCCCCTTTTTGTAGTATCACCCATATACTCGCAGCTCACCTCGGCCTGCGAGATGATGCGCTACAAACGTGTCATCCTTTCAGTAACGAATCACTAGTGGAAAGACGGGGTTTGTCGGGCTACATTCGCTTATATCCTCCTCATTCACCTAGCGGTGAGCATGGTGGTGGTTCAGGTCGCCTCAGTCAATGGAACGGCAGGAAACTCCTGATGGTGTGAAGCCGCGGCTTGCAGTTCTTAGACCTTCCACCAGTCTGACCACGTTTCTCCTCATGTTGAATGGATTTTCTCCATTTTAGAAACCTTTTTCACGTCGAGGTGCAACTTTTTAGGCTTCTGGTTTGACTGAGGGCCTATCCCTTTGTCTGAGAAGCCATGTGGTGGCCTCCTGTGCCCCATTTGTCTTGGGGTCAGAGGCTCTCTGCTCAAGATCAGTTTAAGCACATTGTTTGGTTCCAACACCATTATTTGCATGGTTTTGGGATTTGCTGTGTTTTTCTAATTGTTTGTTGGACTGGGAATTAGGATTATGAGAAGCAGCTGTGATTGCCTTGGCCACACCCCACAGCTCATGATTGGCCACAGTCATGACTTGACATAGCTTCACCTTCTCATCCTGGCTCGGCAAACGTGCAACCGATTAAGCCGCGATGAGCGGACCACACTAAGTCAAGCTGCGCTTTTTCAGTTACCCTGGATTTCTTCATTCTACTTTTGTGCAACAGGCCCCTGGTCTTCCTGTCTTTTGGATTATTTTGTGTTTACCTGCCTGCCAACCTCTGGACACTCTCAGTTGGAAGTTTTTGTTTAATAAACAAATTTACCTGCATTTGGGTCCAAGCTCAGTTAATCCCTCAGCAAACCCTGACACATAGATTCAATTGTAACACCGAATAAGCATCTGTTATTGTATCCAACCACGTAAAAGGTAGCATGAGATTTCTTTATATAGGCCTAATTGTATTTTTATTTTATTTTAGTTAAGTTATCTGCTGTAGTTATGGCTGATACTGGGGCAGGGCCATCGCAGAAAAAAAGGAAATTAAACGACTAAAAGCTAAAAGGGAAAGTGAAAGATGACGGGCGAAATCCAAGTCACACTCGGTCGGGCTTTCAAAAGATGGAGACAATTACAGGATTATAAATGATTCAAAACCAACCGCGAACTGGCCCTCAGGTATGTAATATGATTGTTTCATTCATAAAATAACTTTACAATGCGCAATGTGGTTGTACGTCAGTGGCAGACATTATATTAAGTCCGCTTTCCATTTAGCGCAGACGTTTTATTCCTTTTTCTCCGTGTTTGTGTTGGTCTACTATTTTCTTTTCCCTTGTCCCCCTGTACCTGTGTAAAGCAAGCATTCTTGGGTTTCATATTATGTTGGTTGCTACAACAAACTCTTAATGCTTTGGCTCGAAACACAGTGACAGGGATATCTGGTTTAGCACACGATACATCTAAAGTACCGTATGCTTCACATGAAATTGAAAACAATGCGTCTGTAACGTATTCTCTTATTGTAAATGAATGATGTTCTGTCTGTGCAAGACATTCATCGCAACTATATGACCTCCCGGTAACACTAACTAAGTAATACAGTGGGTAATACAGCACTGTAAAGAAAAGACCTTTACGACAGCAGGTGTGGTAAAAACACTGCCGCTTCTGTCCAAAGGGGCCACTGCAATCAACACAAACTGAAAGTTACATATATTACACACATTTTTTGAAGAGGGTCAGACGACAGAAACCCGTTGTGCGTTCTCCCACACCTCAATGGGATTTAACCCTGGTGCTCCGAGCCCTGTGGTATATTCCTTTCGAGCCTCTAGCACAAGTCTCTCAGGAAGCTGTCACTGAAGACAGTGATCCTCCTCGCCTTGACGTTGGCTAAGAGGGTGAGTGATTTATGCACGCTGTCGGTTTCACCGTCCTGCCACCCAATTAGAAGGGACGGGAGCGTGGCTACTTTACAGCCAAATCCTGCATTTACACCGAAAGTTTAACAAACTTTTTTCGGTCAAGGATGTTCTCCCTTGAGGGTTTTTTCCCTCCGCTCATAACAACGACGCGGAGGAGGCGTCTCACCGACTTTGCCCAGTCTACCCACGGTCCTCCTCAGAGGTATAACAGTAGCTGACATCTTCGTAACGGCGTCTTGGGCATCTCCGTGCCTTTTTTCATCCATTTTCATTGCGCGATGTATCTCCATGATTCACTTGCTCTTATCCTCACTTAAAGGCATGTGATGCGTTATTAGACCTGGTGTGCCATGACTCCATCCTCCTGCACCAGAGTGCCTGTGAGGGATGTGCTTTGCATTAATTATGAGGATTTTTAATCCTAATTATGGAGCACCTTCAGAATCCATGCGGCAGGGCCTCACAACGTTAAGCAGACCAGTCTTGGAGATAGCCTATCAGGTTTTTAAAGCAAACATTACAACCTTCCTACATACAAAAACCTGTACATTGTGAAATGGAAGAGGAACTAGTCTATGCTATCTGCTTGTGGTTTTTTGGTATCACAGGTGGCATTGACTACATCAGATTCGCCCTTAACCCAATAGCAACAGCTCTTAGAGGGCGAAGCCTATACGAAATAGAACAATAGTTACGTATTGTAGCCCTCTAAGATCCAGGCCACCTGCTTCTCTAACATTGGCTGAAGAAAAATGCTGACGTTGGGAGCAGATCTATGGTCGCGCAGCTGTAATATACAGTAACTGCGGACGTAATAAAGGCCCCTGCTTGGCACTAGGGCGCGAAAGAAATCTTCACAACTGTGCATGCGCGAGGGATAAACCCAATAGCAACAGCTCTTAGAGGGCTATGCCTATACTCATAGCATCTAGAGTTACAATACGTAACTATCGAATGAGTCTATGTTCTGCTTGTGGACCTTGTGTCGCAGGTGGCATTGACTACATCAGCTTCACCCTTAACCCAATAGCAAGCTCTTAGAGGGCAAAGCCTATACGAAATAGAACGATAGTTACATATTGTAACTCCAGATTCTATGAGTATAGGCATAGCCCTCTAAGATCCTGGCCACCTGCTTCACTAACACTGGCTGAAGAAAAATGCTGATGTTGGGAGCAGATCTTTGGTCACGCAGATCTTTGGTCACAGTAACTGTGGACGTAAGAGAGGCCCATTCTGGGCACTAGGGCGCAAAAGAAATCGCCACGACTGCACATGCACGAGGTATAAACCCAATAGGAACAGCTCTTAGAGGGCTTTGCCTATACTCATAGAATCTGGGGTTACAATACGTAACTATCGTTATATTTACCTAAAGTCTCTTCAGAGTGGATCCAATTTTGTCTAATTTATAATCCTCAGTAGACCACCAAAGTCATTACGATTCATCCTCTGGGCACTAGGATTATCTGTGAAAAAGTCAAAGTCAATACATCCAATAGTTGGTGGCCCTAGAGAACATAAAAAAAGAA
>NW_027595740.1:2500-16916 GCF_031162955.1 Sander vitreus
TAGGATTGGACCAGGATTAGAAGAATTTAGGACCACAGGGATCCATGAGGATGACCATAGTGAAACGAAAATACATGACACTGCTGTTGATTTGTCTGCATGTAACAGTAAACCAGGTAATAAGCAAGTGGGACTTAAAGTACAAGTTACAATGTAGATATATCCACAGATTCAAAAAGTAAGTAACAAACAAAAACAAACAATAGATATAAAAGAAATAGAAGCATTTGATTGGCTAAAGTGAATTTGTATGTATTGGCTATTTGCCAAGGTTATCAATAAAAACATTTTATTTATATATGTTAAACTATATCAACATGTGTAATATCTAATAAGAGTATATTATTTCAAGTGGAATTGTTTGATTTTCTAAATATTAATACAGACTTTTGTATTGCTGATTTAACTATTCTGGGATATATGCATGTTCTGGAGGCATAAAGAATGCAAACTGTGTTAAACTATTTCCATCATATTTAAATAATAGTAATATCTATTGACATGAATATATTAAATCCTAGAGACTTAGTTTCAAATGAATGTCTTAACATTTCTTTAGGCCTTTGACTTATTGGGAATCAAACTGGGTATAAAAACAAGAAATGCAAAATAATATTTCATCACAAAACCCAACACCACTTAATGTGGGCTAGTTTAGAGATTATAGAGGATGAATTGTAGTAACTGTTGTAATTATCTGACTTTTCATCTAATGACATACATTTCATGATTTCAATTTATCCAATACTTTTGTTGGTTTATGACAAAGTATTTGCAAAATTACATTCCCATCAGTCTCAGTTGTATTTGCTGCTGTGTTAGTGCTAATTAGCATGCTAACATGCTAAACTAAGAGAGCGTAAACATTAAACCTGCTAAACATCAGCATGTTAGCCTTGTCATTGTGAGCGTTTTAGCATGCTGATGTTAGCACTTATGTGTATTTATTGGTTTATTTAACAGGAACAGTGGTGATTAATAAACACTGGTATAAATGCACAAGAGTTAGCCAAGAGGCTGTTTTTCATCTTTAGTCCAGGGACTACTAGAGCAAGGTAGAGCAAGGTAACATCTGTACAGGTACAGCTGTTACCTTGCTCTACCTGTCATAGTACAGCCTCATAGAGCTGCTGTAGACTCTTAGTCTGATTTATCTGGTAGTAAATGCTTTATTCAAAAGTATACAGCCTTATATCTGCAGAGTAAAGTGTTGAAGTACATCTCATTTTCTTCCATAGTTCAATATGCTATTGTTCTTCTACACTTGCACAACTTAAGTTAATATTTGAGATATGAATGATGCACCCTCCTGTAGGATACAGCGACAAAAGTATAAGACTAGACATATTATTTATCCTTACAAAAAATAACTACCTTCGCCTCAGTTGCCCCCAAACTGTTTGCTGTCCCCAGAGATGGGGACTCGAGTCTGAGACTCGGACTCGAGTCGCACTTAAGTCGCACAAACAGCTGACTTCAGACTTGACTTGCAACTTGACCCAAAAGACTTCAGACTCGAGCTTTGAGACTCGTCAACAACATGTTTTCATGCAATTATTGCTTTTTAAATCTATATGCGACAGGAAGATGTTTGTTAAATAAGTAAATTTGTGGTGTCTTGTAATCCCATACAAAATGTTTGGAATGACACAGAAATAAAACATAACTAACTAACTCTAAATTCATTCATGTATTTCTATTTTCTTTTATTGGCGCATACATGTTGGGGAAATGTATGACGAGCCTCATGTCCCCTGCCCTTTGCCATAATGTGCAACGAAACGCATGCGTTATGCCTTATGTGTGCGCACTCACGTAAAACAAAATACATTGACATGGCGACACCAAGTCCTCCCGGAGTTGTACCTTTTGTCATTAGTTTTGCTTTCAATAACTTGGAAACAGTGGCAGTAAGCCAACAGCTACATGCAAGGTGTGTGGCACTGAATCAACAACGTCGAACTTCATCATGCATCTCAAAAAGGCACTCAGATAGGTCAGTCACTCACACACTAATGTGAAAGAGATGTTACATTTAGCATATATTGTCACAAGCTAACCATCACAAAATGTTGTGCTAATGCTGTGGAGACGCTGGCCTCACTAACCTCTCCTCCTCTGAGTCAGGTCTCCCTCGCGCTGGACTCAGTTTCACTAACACTTAGAAAATAAGTGGCATTACATCAGTGAGCTCAAACTGCTTATTGTGCGTAATTTGGACTGACACTGAGATGCATGTTGTTCTGTTACTTGTGTAGCGCTGCCACTATTCTCTTGATTTCCTTTTCAACATTAGACATTTTTTTGAGTGAAAGAGACGTTACATTTAGCATATATCACCACAGGTAACAAGCTAACCATCACAAAGTGTTGTGCTAATGCTGGGAACAGGCACATTGTATCTTTATAGTTGTATCTGATGTGATAGACTTAGGTTAATATTTCACCAGGTCAGAGGGCTAGAGGGATGTGTTAAGTAGACCCCATAAAGTTATCCCACAACTGATTTTGATACTGTACTGTCTGAATGGTAGCTACAGGACATGCTTTGAATTCATAAGATTTAACAATATAGTGTTAGGGACAGATCAGATGGCCAGAGACTTGATTTGGACTCATGGCAAAAGACTTGAGACTTGAACTTGCCCCTCAAAGACTTGAGACTTGACTTGGACTTGAGCTCAAAGACTTGAGACTCGACTTGGACTTCCAAAAAATGACTTGTGAACATCTCTGGCTGTCCCTGCTCACATTCTATGAATGCATGGAGACAGCACTGTAGCACAACAGAGCTCACATAGCAAAGTGAGCACAATATTGTATTGCTACTGTGTTTTAAAAAAATGTTTTATTAATTTATCAGTCAACACTATTTAAATGCATGTTGAAAGAATATGCAGCTTCATTTCTCCCAGCACCTACAGGGCAGAGATACAGTACAGTAAAGTACAACGTCTCAATAGGTCTGATGGTCAGGGGCTACTGAAGCAAGTGGCAGCTCCTGTATTTGGACAGTTAATTGTGGCATCACTTTGGACAGCCAGTGGCTGGTATGTTTGCCTCCACATAGAATTATTATTAGTTAGAATTATAATTATATAGTTAATTATTATAGTGTCCTGTCCTGTATGGTGTTCCTGGTGAGCTAACTGAGTGGGGGCAGACTAGCAGGCCTCCCTCTCACATCCTGTGCAGACACTGGGCCTCCTCCACAGCTTAATCATTCAGTGTTGCTGGTTATTTTGCAGTAGTACTACAGTAGAACTGTAGTGATAGTTGTGAATCTTGTGTGATTTCCAACCCTGCAACCTGTAAAACAGGCCTGAGAATCAGTAGTGCCACACACTGCTGAGAGCAGGTGACCTGCAGGTGACCTGCACTCACAGAAAGCTTGGCCACTTTCTGCCTAGTACATTAATGTTGGACACTTTACACACCTGGTAAAGTGTTAACATAAGCTAGTGTAGAGGCTCTGGCCTCATTGCATCTCATTATACCCTGATGGTACCTGCAGCTTGTTATTGGGAGTGTCTGCTTACACAATAATTCACCAAAGTAAATTTACATCCACATTACTTTGCTTTTAGCTGACTTTTCATTAGCTTACTAACTAGTAAATCAGTGAGCACATGTAATGGACCTTAGGATCCTTGCCATGGACAAATGAACCCTGATTAATTTCAGTTCAGTTCAAAGCTAAGGAAATAAAGAACACTATAAAAATGAACACCATATGTTGTGTTGCTGCTGCATACTAATCGTCAACAGCAATTTAACACAAGTAATTAACAACTCAAACCTATAACACTGAGGATCAGCATGTGTTCAATATGGAGAAATTAAAAAGGAGACAAAATCTTCAAGTTCCAATAAGGTGAAAAGTGAAACTAAGTGAACAGAGAGAAATTTAAATTAAAAGGATGAAAAATGGGTTAGCCATACAAACTACAAGCTGTTCATTCATCCTTATGTAGTGTATGTAAAGCATCACAGTTGGTAACCCAGTTTCACTAACCTTTATTCTTCTTCTTATTTCATTTTAACTAAACTTCTAAGGTTTGGCCCAGTTGTGTTCAGCGATGGAAAATAACCATACATTTACTCATGTATTCTACTTAAGTACAGTTTTGAGGTAATTACTGTTCCGGTACTTTGTGCTTAAACTCTACAACAATTATAAGGGATCAATCTTTATTTACTATAATCACTGAATAAATGATGATATACTAGTATAGATTACGGCAAGGGACAATTAAGCTAAACCCCCATGTAAAGTATGTAAAACTAAGTCCACCTTTACCAGTTGAAACATCATGGAGATGAACAAATTGATCCTTCAATAAGTATAATACAATAACATAATTATTCTAAAATTTGCCATGTTGCATTGTGAATACTTTTCAGACTTTAAGCATATTCAGTGCTGATACTTTTTTTTACTGAGGTAAAATTCTGAATGTAGGATATATACTTTACTTACTATTTATACAATGAGATATTACTATTTTACTTAAGTAAAAGGTCTGCGTACTTCTTCAACCACTGATATACATACAATAATATATATGGTTAAACTTTACTTTTAAGAGCGAAACTTTAATGTTACATTTCTTATTTTGCAGTAGTACTACAGTAGAACTGTAGTGATAGTTGTGAATCTTGTGTGATTTCCAACCCTGCAACCTGTAAAACAGGCCTGAGAGTCAGAGGTGAACAGCAGAATATTGTGAGGTTCTCTTCTCTGCTGCAGCTCACTTAATTAATGGCCCATCAGGAGGAGGGGCCGTCCCCCGCTTTCTGCCATACACACTGCATAGAGCAGGTGACCTGCAGGTGACCTGAACTCACAGAAAGCTGCCCTTCCCCCCCACCTGCAGAGTGGAGCTGAATCTCAGAGCTGAAGGAGAAGGTACAGCAGGTTCTAGCATTTAAAAGACTGGAGCGACTAAACTAAGGAAAAGACGACTTTTTTCTGTGCAGGTAAGATTTTATCAACTCTTATTTTTAGCTTCCACACATAAGTTCATTTAGACTTTTTATTGCAGAATGGAGTTGCTAGTTGTTGTAAATTGTAACTGCTAACTTAATCGTCAGGCAGTGACTTTTTGTATAACTATGTGAACATATATTAGTTCAGAGTTTTTTTAACAGCATTGCAGTCACACATTAACCATTATAGAGCTTAGATTGGGCCCAAAAAATCAAGCCCGACCCATCGTTCAAATTTAACTAGTTATGAGCCCAAGCCCGATTTAAAGCCGACAATTTTTAATACGTGGGCCGTTATAACCCATATGTTGACATGACCGGAACAGTGTTAGAAGGTTTTAAAGTCAGTTTGTATCTTTTTCTGAAAATGAGAAAGTGGACACATTTATAACTCCATTTAGAACTTGTTAAATGTTTCAAGCATTTTTTTTATATCTAGTCTGATTTGTTTTTCAAAGACTTAGTTTGTAGAACTACTTAAAGTGACAGCGGTTTTATAGAAGATAAGTTTTTCAAATGTTTACATTCAAATGTAGTTCTAAGACACTACAGCAGAGAGCTACACTTTAGAAACTACACTGCAGTTAATGCTTAACAGTCTGTTTTTTTTATTGTGAAGCCAAAGTAGCTGTAGCTGTGCTCTCATGGCTTGTTTGTAAAGTTTTCAATATTCTTTTTGGTTTTAGGTCCAGAAGTTGATGGCTGTGAGAAAAACACAGGTATGTGCGTTTATAAATCTTTACTCTACCCTGATGTAGACTCTTCACTTCACAACAGTTGGTAGTAGTTTAATTCAACGTTGAAAGACGACTTTTAAACTGAAAAGTGACAAAAAACTGACAACTGATAATACAAACAGGATTTCACATCTGGAATCATAGGTTAGGGTTAGGCTGCTCATTCTGTACTCGCTAGGTTAATATGCACAATATGCACTGAGACTGGTTTTGTTATCCAATTGTAGCACATTGAATTGCAATATACTTAAGATTCTTAGCCCTATTATTAGTTACGCTAGTATTACTATTTTCTGGAAAAACCTTAGCACCCATCACCACTCATATACAACATCATGAATGACTGTAATATCCAAGTAACCAACACTGGATCACAAAACTGCAAGGTGAAAGGATCAATTTCATGTCTTCTCTGGAGATGTTCAGATACATTATGGTGGGGATTTGTGAAAATTTCAGCTCAAGTTTTAAACGATAGAGGTCATAAGTCAATTGTATGGTAATATTTGAGGGGATAGTTTTATGGCACTTATTCGTACAGCCAAATGAATTCAATTACAGAGCTGTTGGACTGTGCTAGATGAATTAATACTAAATAAAAAAGCAGGCTTATTATATTTTTATGTAGCTTATTTACAGATCTGAAAACCCATTGTTTAAGTGTTGATGTTGTTCAGTGAGGTTTGTCTTCTGACTGTGGTTGAAGGAAGTTAGTCGCACACTTGTAACTAATGTTTTGGCATGATATTTTCTTACGTCTTCTGACTGTGACAAGCATTTTTTTTCAACACGAGTGAAAATCCTGATTTTAATACACACACTTAACATTTGACATACTGGACATCCAAAAACAGTATGCGTGACATACTGTTTTTGTCTTTTCCAAACAAATACTAAAAAATGTTCTCAAGTCTTGAATATGAAACTGCATTTGGACAAATAGTATAATAGTAATGTAATGTAATATTCTAGTGCACATTGCTGCTTACAGTTTTGACCTCTTGAAATATAAGTGCTAGCAGCCAACTGTCAGATTTTGGTAGTTATGTTTTACTGTCAGCATTTAAATACACATGAACCCTGAATATGCATTATACCTGAGATTTCACTAATGGGTGCCACTGTTTGTCTGTTACTGTTGTAGATCAAAGTCCAGGAAAAAGCTTGGTGAAGAAGCCCTCACAGAAGAAGAAAATATGTCAAAAGACAGTGGAAGCAATGGGTAAGTTCTTTAAACTGGACAAAAAAGGTATATACAGTCCAGACCACAAGTATTTGGGCAGTTGGACTTTTTGTTCTTCGACACAAATAAAGTGCTAAGTCTCAGCTTTCATTTAAATAGGTTGTCATCAATATAAAGAACTGTGTGTAAGACGTAGCCCTGTTAAAACATAATGCCCAAAGGTTCGAAGTCCAAAAGTAATTGGACCGATAATCAAGTCTAACAAATTTTCATATTTAATATTTGCAGTCAATGTCTGCCTGAAGTCTTCAACCCATAGACATCAGTAGACTACAGGTTATGGTCATAAAGTTTTATCTTGATCATTGACAAAGAAATGTGTACGCTTTCATCCTGGAGAGCATTCTGAACTTGCTGTACAGTCATAAAGGGGGGGGGGGGTTTCATAACCATATGAATCATTTTCCAGTCATTAACAATATGTGCTCCCTGATGTACCAGCTTGTAAGCCTACTCTAAATAAACCTGAAAGAAGCATTTTAATGTACTATCCATTTTTCTATTTAAAATTGAATGTACCGAAGAACAAAACTGTACACATGTCCAAATACTTAGTCTAGACTTAACTTCAAAGCTCTGATTAGATGCTTTGTGTGACCGCTTGCAAGGTGTGCATGAGCAGAGTCAAGGAATCTACGCTGGGATGTACAGTATGTATTTAAGGTTACACAATCTACATTGTCTTTTCTGTCATTTGTAGTGCCACCCATAGTAAAGGCGAAGAGACCGTGGAGTGAAGCAGAAAGGAGAGCGGTAAACAAACACATGGCAAAGTTTATTGCAGAGCGCCGTGTTCCAGGTAAAGAACACTTCATGCGATGCATAAAAGAGAAGGAAGCCTTGAGTCAAAGATCATGGAAGGATGTAAAGAACTTTGTGTACTACACAAATGTCACATTAAACCGGAGGTGTGCTACAAGGCAGCTTCACTTTTGAAGACCTTTATTGTGCAATATAATGTTGTTCTAATTGATGTCTGGTGCAGTTCTTCTGATGCTTTGTGCAGTACTGTTCAAGTGGTGTTTCAAAACAGAAATAAGGCACATTTGCAACTAACATTTATTTTAATTTATTAATTGGACAAATATATTATCTTAATAGTTTGTTTTATAAAATGTCAGAACATTTTGAAAAGCACCTAAAACAAAGTGTAAGGTTGTCTTCAGGTTTATTTTGTTCAAATGACAGTTTTTGTGACAAGTTTATTATCACAAGTGAGAAAGAAAGCAGCAAATTCTCAAAGTTGATGTTTGAACAAACTGAAATAAATGTTCTGATAACTAAGAGTAACACTTATTGTTTTTTATTGCTTTACTTTAGTTCAGAAATACATCTGTGCTTTTGTGCAGTAATCTGATCAATGGTCACATCATTCATTTGTGTATATTCTTCTGTATATGAACCTCAAACTGCAACTCTTCAAAGACTCTCCAATTGATATATTTTTTACAGTATTTGTCTGTTCTAAAACATAAAATGGTAGCAAAAAAAGAACTGCAAGCAAAAGAAAGAAGTTAAAATAGTCTAGCCTGAATTGAACCCAATAGCGCCCCCCTAGAAATGGTCCTCACTTGAATGGTAGAATGACGGTTCTTATACTTAGTTTTAAAAAATAATCTGAGGTGGAAAACTGAGTCATGGAGACATCTAGTGTTTAAATGTAGCATTACTTTGTCTGTAAGTGTAGCAGAAAGGGTGGTCCTCACTTCAATAGCTGTTATATCCGGTCCTCACTTTTAAGCCCATACAGGAATGTGTGTGTGTGTGTGTGTGTGTGTGTGTGTCTGTGTGTGTGTGTGTGTGTACTGCTATGTGTGTGTGTGTGTGTGTGTGTGTGTACGTGTGTGTCTGTGTGCTGTGTGTGTGTGTGTGTGCTGTGTGTGTGTGTGTGTGTGTGTGTGTGTGTGTGTGTGTGTGTGTGTGTGTGTGTGTGTGTGTGAACTGAATTCTAGGAAAAGTCTTCTGATGTTCTGTTAACCAGCAGTGGACGTGACTCTAACTGGGGGTTGCTATCGTTATCGTCTACCTAAAACAAGATCAAACATTACTGTCTGTTCACACAGAAACATTTTCTTGCATCATCTGCTCCAACAATATACAGATAAGCTCAGGGCTCGGCAGATTACGGGCACCCACAGGACCGGCCCGCTGTGGACCGGCCCGCTGTGGACCGGCCCGCTGTGGACCCCCCGCTGTGGACCAGGAGAGTGTCAGCCTTCACCTCGGCTCAGCGTTTACTCTGGCAGAGTGGCAGCAGAGGAAATGCGGCTGATTTCCATTGGGACGGAGGAGAGAGTCCAAACGTTCCTCTTTATTAAAACATGTGGTGTGTGAAGACGCCTGCCCCCCGTGACAGCCAGTCGCAGCCAGCTGATGGAAATAACTCACGAAGTTCAGAGCACTGCAGGACTTCTCTCTGCTGCCGCCTCGGTTGACCTTCCAGCTGCACCGACCAAACGCAGAGCACTTTGCTGATGGTGAAGAAATTTCTCTGGCAAGTTCCACCCGATGAACTCTGAGCAGCCTCAGTCTCTCTGTGCTGAGTCGGGGGCTGAAACTGGACCATATGTTAATGTGCCTCGCGCATCATACCAACTGCTATACTTATTAGGATTCATATTTCTGTATATCTGTATATCAAATATAATAATAATAATAATAATAATAATAATAATGTATACTTTATTAATCCCGGAAGGGAAATTACAATGTTTTCACTCTGTTGTTATTACACACAGGCCTGAAATACACAGACATGCTCAGTACCTCTACATGCACTAATGGAGAGATGTCAGAGTGGGGGGGCTGCACATGCTCAGTACCTCTACATGCACTAATGGAGAGATGTCAGAGTGGGGGGCTGCCCATGCTCAGTACCTCTACATGCACTAATGGAGAGATGTCAGAGTGGGGGGCTGCCCATGCTCAGTACCTCTACATGCACTAATGGAGAGATGTCAGAGTGGGGGGGCTGCACATGCTCAGTACCTCTACATGCACTAATGGAGAGATGTCAGAGTGGGGGGGCTGCCCATGCTCAGTACCTGTACATGCACTAATGGAGAGATGTCAGAGTGGGGGGGGCTGCACATGCTCAGTACCTCTACATGCACTAATGGAGAGATGTCAGAGTGGGGGGGCTGCCCATGCTCAGTACCTCTACATGCACTAATGGAGAGATGTCAGAGTGGGGGGGCTGCCCATGCTCAGTACCTCTACATGCACTAATGGAGAGATGTCAGAGTGGGGGGGGCTGCCCATGCTCAGTACCTCTACATGCACTAATGGAGAGATGTCAGAGTGGGGGGGGCTGCACATGCTCAGTACCTCTACATGCACTAATGGAGAGATGTCAGAGTGGGGGGGCTGCCCATGCTCAGTACCTCTACATGCACTAATGGAGAGATGGAGAGATGTCAGAGTGGGGGGGGCTGCCCATGCTCAGTACCTCTACATGCACTAATGGAGAGATGTCAGAGTGGGGGGGCTGCACATGCTCAGTACCTCTACATGCACTAATGGAGAGATGTCAGAGTGGGGGGGGCTGCCCATGCTCAGTACCTCTACATGCACTAATGGAGAGATGTCAGAGTGGGGGGGGCTGCACATGCTCAGTACCTCTACATGCACTAATGGAGAGATGTCAGAGTGGGGGGGGCTGCCCATGCTCAGTACCTCTACATGCACTAATGGAGAGATGTCAGAGTGGGGGGGCTGCACATGCTCAGTACCTCTACATGCACTAATGGAGAGATGTCAGAGTGGGGGGGGCTGCCCATGCTCAGTACCTCTACATGCACTAATGGAGAGATGTCAGAGTGGGGGGGGCTGCACATGCTCAGTACCTCTACATGCACTAATGGAGAGATGTCAGAGTGGGGGGGCTGCACATGCTCAGTACCTCTACATGCACTAATGGAGAGATGTCAGAGTGGGGGCTGCCCATGCTCAGTACCTCTACATGCACTAATGGAGAGATGTCAGAGTGGGGGGGGCTGCCCATGGAAAGGCGCACCGAACAGTTGGGGGTTCGATGCCTTGCTGAAGAGCACCCTGGCAGTGCCAACCACACATACTCCACACTCCACAGAAATATGTTTATTAACAGTTTGTTTTTTTCGTCACTTTTGCTGTGTATTTTAGTCATTGTTTTTTACATCGTGTTTTTGTGTCTAACTGTTCTCTACAGTCTGCAGTTTGGAGGAACTCTGTATTTTTGTTTGTACATTTCCAATTGCGAAAAAACAACTTCTGTTGGCCGTGCCGGTCCTTGGAGATTAAAGAAGTCCACGTTGTTACTTTTGTCAACATTTTGAGGACACAAATAAAACCTTGTACTCCCCACAGTCCTTATGTTTGTTTTTCTCTAACATATTTCCTTGGATTAGGATGACACCAAGATCTTGGTTGCAGCTGTTACAGCCTGCTACGCTCTGCGTTGCCCTGCTACACTCTGCGGTGCCCTGGTGTGTCCTGCTATACCCTGCCACGTCCCTGCTACACCCTGCTGCGTCCTGCTGAACCTTGCTACGCTCTGCAGTGCCCTGCTGCGTCCTGCCTCGTCCTGCTACGCTCTGCGGTGCCCTGCTGCGCCCTGCCTCATCCTGCTGCGTCCTGCTGCGTCCTGCTGCGTCCTGTCTCGCCCCTGCTGCGTCCCTGTCTCGTCCTGCCTGCGTCCCTGTCTCATCCTGCTGCGTCCTGCCTCGTCCTGCTGCGCCCTGCTGCGTCCTGCTCACGTCCTGTCTCTGTCCTGCTACGCTCTGCGGTGCCCTGGTGTGTCCTGCTATACCCTGCCACGCTCCTGCTACACCCTGCTGCGTCCTGCTGAACTCTTGCTACGCTCTGCAGTGCCCTGCTGCGTCCCTGCCTCGTCCCACTGCTACGCTCTGCGGTGCCACCTAGCTGCGTCCTGCCTCATCCTGCTGCGTCCTGCTGCGTCCTGCTGCGTCCTGTCTCGTCCTGCTGCGTCCTGTCTCGTCCTGCTGCGTCCTGTCTCATCCTGCTGCGTCCTGCCTCGTCCTGCTGCGTCCTGCTGCGTCCTGCTGCGTCCTGCTACGTCCTGTCTCGTCCTGCTACGCTCTGCGGTGCCCTGGTGTGTCCTGCTATACCCTGCCACGTCCTGCTACACCCTGCTGCGTCCTGCTGAACCTTGCTACGCTCTGCAGTGCCCTGCTGCGTCCTGCCTCGTCCTGCTACGCTCTGCAGTGCCCTGCAGTGCCCTGCTGCATCCAGCTGCATCCTGCTGCGTCCTGCTGCGTCCTGTCTCGTCCTGCTACGCTCTGCGGTGCCCTGCTGCGTCCTGCCTCGTCCTGCTGCGTCCTGCTGCGTCCTGCTACGTCCAGCTATGCTCTGCTGTGCCACGCTACATCCTGTAACGTCCTGCTGTGCCCTGCTATGACATGAACTACTACGACTACCATTTCTAGTCACTGTTCCATTATCTTTATTGTGACTATTACTGCCACTGTTCATCACCCCCCCCCCAACCAGCACAGTCAGACACCTCCTACCAAGAGCCTGGGTCTGTCCCAGGTTTCTTCCTAAAAGGGAGTTTTTCCTCACAACTGTCACACTAAATGCTTGCTCTTGGGGGAATTACTAGAATAGTTGGGTCTTTGTAAACTATAGCGTGGTCTAGACTACTCTATCTGGAAAGTGTCTCGAGATAACTCCTGTCATGATTGAATACTATAAATAAATTGAATTGAATTGTAGAGGAGATGTTATTATCTTTCTTCCAAACCAAAATACTGAAGGGATTCAAACTTAGTGTTTTGTACGTGACAGTTAAAGCGTGACTCACCAAAATGCAACAAACGGTCTTTTTATGACTGTACCCGAGTCAAACTTTCATTTAATAGACGGTATATAAAGTGGAGCAGCAGACCCCGTGTCTCTTGGCGGAGACCAGTGGCGTCTCTGGAGCGGAGACCAGTGGCGTCTCTGGACGGAGACCAGTGACGTCTCTTTTCCCGGTGATGGCTGAGCGTTACTGAGCAGCCTCCAACTGAGCTTGAAGGCGTAGATGTGGCGTGAGCAACATGTCTGAAAGTTAGAAGTCTTCTGGTAGCTGTGCCAGAGAAATCTCAATCATTCCCAATCTAGCAGGAAGACGGAGGCGTAGGTATATGTAAGGAGATAACATAGACACAGGCTGCTATTATGTCACTAAAATGATAGTTAACATTAGTCATTACACTTAAACAGCTGATGGAAGTCAAACTGCCTGAGAGCTTCTCTGTACTATCATGGTAACTCTCTACTATGAGACAGGAAGTCTCGTGGTTATGACCTCAATCGTTAGCCTATTGTTATAAAAACGTCTGCTACGGAGCCATAGCGTGAGCTACAAGGTAATGGAGCCTCTTTTATGCGTTGTACGTGTTTCTTTAGAAATAAACAACGGACAAATAGAGTCTTTAAATGCTTCAGATTGTGACAGACTGTGTTTTGAGGCATTTTGGGCGACGGCCTTCTCTGCCGACGACGACCGTCTGGATTTGGTGTGTCAGCACCTTTAGCATCAACATGGTGCCATAGAGCTACGTGTTGTGAGAGAGGCTTACCCTTAGGTCCTCCCAAGTGGTCTAACTGAAAGACTGATCCATATTTCTCACATATTTTCTGACATTTTTAGAGACCAAACAACTCATCCCATTCATGCAGAAAAATAATCCACACATGAATACACAATAAAAGGACCGTTAGTGCCAGCGCTACAGCGTTGTGCTTGTTCATGGACATCTGGAGCATGATTACGAGCGTTTGTAGGTGTAAACATGTTGACAGTAATGAGCCGGGCGGAGGGAAGCCACTCTAACGACCTCCAGCAGCAGGGTTTCTCTTTTTATAGTTATGAAACCATCGTTGCACAACAATCTGCACTGATCTGCAGTACAGCCACGCACACACACACACACACACACACACACACACACACACACAAACACACACACACACACACACACACACACACACAAACACACAGGCACACACACACACAAACACACACACACACACACACACACACACACACACACACACACACATACACACACACACACAAACACACACACAGACACACACACGCACACGCTTAGGCACAGCACACACACACGCACAGCCACGCACACACGCACACACACGCACCTTACACGCACACACACACAAACACACACACACGGACAGGCACACACACGCACTACACACACATACACACACGCACACACACGCTACACGCACACAGCGCACACGCTCTCACGCACAGCACACAAAGCACACACACGCACAGACACACACACACAAACACACACGCACAGACACACACAGACAATACACACACAAACACACACACAGCACAGACACACATGCACACAGACACACACAAACACACAGACACACACAGACAGACACTACACACACACACACATACACACACACACACAGA
>NW_027595741.1:7500-20587 GCF_031162955.1 Sander vitreus
AACAGGTTTTCTTCACCAGGCCATGTAGAAATACTACACTACCCACAATCTTAAGCTTGGATTTCATTTGACGTCCTTTTCTTGTCACAGCAGCTGTAGGACACATCAATGTGTCACCATGTGAACCTGAATCCAACAGCACATACTGTATATTTCCTGTAGCAGGAGTATGACACACATGTTGTTGGACTTTAAAGTCCACAAGAACTCAAAACTTGCATACATGTTGAAACTAGTAAATACTTTGATCTGAGATCACATGTAGGTTTGGGTGTGGTATGGTGGCTCTTTAGCGCCCCCTAATCAGTTTTAGCATTTGACTGCATTTTTGAAGCCCGTGATATACTCTAGTGGTGTAATACTGCAGTATTAAAGCAATACTATGTAACTTTTCCCTCTTTGGTCCCCCTACAGGTTGTCTCATTGGAACTACAGCTCGAGCTAAAAGTTACATAGTGTTGCTTTAAGTAAATACAGGGCCAGTATCGCCGATACCGATACGATACCCATACTTTTTAATAACTAAGGTGGATGCATCATCAAACTGCTAAATCTGAATGAATTCTCATGACCTTTAAGTGGTTTTGTGATTTTTACATTTGGATTATTAATAAGTTCAAACCCAGGACATATTTTTCATATGCTTGTATAAGTTTGTTGTGTTACTACTGTATCTTACAGGCTTTTTACAAATTATACAGCTTGCCGTTGTTTCATTTTTTGGCCGTTTTCTTCCACACTGCCATTCTTCTGGTGTGTGTGTGTGTGTGTGTGTGTGTGTGTGTGTGTGTGTGTGTGTGTGTGTGTGTGTGTGTGTGTGTGTGTGTGTGTGTGTGTGTGTGTGTGTGTGTGTTGCTGGCCACCACCGGGCCTGGCTGCTTGCTTGTTTGTTTGCCTGCCGCCGCTGAGTCACGTAACGGTACAACATCGTATTTGGATGAAGTTTCTCCGAGAGTCACAAAATGTGGTCCTGCTGTGACCCAGCAGGAAGCCCTGAAGGACAACTTCTTCTGTGTGAAATCAGAAAGTACTGTCCATCTTTATCTGTGGACATGTTGCTACGGTACCTCTTGCATGTTACATTAATAACACTATGAATACAATACATTATGAAGTGTAACGTTTTCAATTTTGAAATACATTTTCTATTGATCCATAAATTATTAGGGACGTTGAATGTACACGAAAGAAATCGAAAAAAACTTGAATGTTTGTTGCTTAAAAAGTAAAAAAAAAAATTGATTACACTTTTTTGTTATTGTCAATTGTTTCAGAACCCTGATGATGCAGGCCTTAGAGTGATTCATATGAATTCCCATAAAAACATAAAACAGTGTGAAAGAACAGTAACACTAGTCGACCAGTGATCATCCATTTAAATCTGACTTTTTACGTGGACTTGTTTAATCTCCCAAACCCTCCGCGGCCGACAAAAGTTATCACAGCACAAGTTATGGAAATGTCAAAAACAAAAATACAAACTGTGAATCACGTTCTATGGACAATTTCTGATAAATGTCCCATGACATGGTGCTCTTTGGATGCTTTTATATAGGCCTTAGTGGTCCCCTAATACTGTATCTGAAGTCTCTTTTATATAGGCCTTAGTGGTCCCCTAATACTGTATCTGAAGTCTCTTTTATATAGACCTTAGTGGTCCCCTAATACTGTATCTGAAGTCTCTTTATATAGGCCTTAGTGGTCCCCTAATACTGTATCTGAAGTCTCTTTTATATAGACCTTAGTGGTCCCCTAATACTGTATCTGAAGTCTCTTTTATAGAGCCAGTCCCACAATGAGCTTTCCTTAGGATGTGCCATTTCTGTGTCTGTAGCTTTAAATGCTATTGAGGAGGAGAGAGGGGGGGGGGCAAGGTGGAGGGTGGGGATGTGGCCTTGACCAACTGCCACTTTGCTCATTTGAAAGCCATGATGTCTCTCTCTCTCTCTCTCATGGGGGGGCCAAATTCTCTGGGCGGGCAAAGCACAGAAAGGGGAGGTAACCTTTCCCCATATGACTTCATAAACGGAAGATTCCAGATTGGCCCATCTGAGCTTTAATTTTCTCAAAGGCAGAGCAGGATACCCAGGGCTCGGTTTACACCTATTACCATTTCTAGCCACTGGGGGACCATAGGCAGGCTGGGGGAACTCATTAATGTTAAAATTCCTCATAAAGTGACATTTTCATGCCATGGGACCTTTAAAAATATACAGACATACAGCTGTTAATACACATATGTTTCTCTAGAGTGTACAGGTACACGTCTAGATGTGTTCCCTTGAGAGAACAGTATCAGAACTGGACCTTTGGACTCATGTAAGGGTAGAAAATGAAAGAGAAGCGAACACATTTGTCTTTCAAAAAGGGAACCTCTCCTGGGACAAACATTTGGTACACAACGGTGTGACGGCCCTGGGCCTGTCGTACATGTGTACTGTGGATTGTCTTGTTAACTTGCACGTGTAGCGGAGGCGATAAGGAGATGACTGGGAGCACCTCGCCGGTCCTCCCAGACTATTTAACCCTGCCTGACCCGCGTTCCCCCTGACGCTCCAGCATGATTTCTCTCTGTTTGTTTTCCCTTTGTTAACTACTGACAACATGCACCATCTCACATTCTCCATTATATTCATACACCCTCATTCATCTCTGATACTGACAATCCCACCTCATCGTTCTCTTGTTTGCATTATTATTTAATAAAAGTCACTTTATTATTTTTACGTTGCTGTGCATTTTCCCTCTTTTTTTGTGGTCTGTGAGCCGGTCGTAACAACGGTACCTGGAAAAGTGCATTTTATAAGTTGTAGTGCCCCTTTAAAAAGGTATTTTACCTGGTAACAAGTTATTGGTGGGCTATAATCTGTCAGATAAAAAAACTCCTGAATGTAATCAAGTCATGTTGAGGCAGAAACAACCTTTCACAAGGTGGGGGCTGCAATCACTGCCAGTTGAAAAAGGACAGATTGTAATTTTGGGGCTCCGGGCGCTCCTGCAGACAGCAGTCACTTTTTTGGGGACGATTATGTGTCCTGACTGTTCTGCCATGAATGCTTTCGGTTGTATTTGTAATGAGCACACTGCACCCACTTCCTCAGGGTTTCTTCTGTGTTGTTGTCGTCCCCTCTGTGAGTGTAGTGGTTTGGTCTGTTTGTACACAAGTGTCCCTGGTTAACATTTTGGTTTTGTTAACCCTGGTTATCAATAGTTATGTTTTTAAGAGCTCTATAACTAGTTTAATCTTTGTTTTGGGGAAAATAAACCCAACTTTTTTATCTTTAAACCTGTGTTTCTGTGTTCCCTGACTGCTTGGTACATGATACTGGGCCTACATTTTCCACAGCACATGAATGCAGCATTCCCGTAAGAGCAAGTGCGTATTTGGCTGTGACGTTATGACGGTGCTCGCCCGCCTCATAGTAGCTCATCTGCAGAGACCCAGGAAGAGTGAACAGGACCGCTGGGACCTTCCTCACTTTAAATCTTAAAACCATTAACAGATAATATCAGAATATAAATCATAAACATCACATCCAGATAAGAAGCTGTGTGTGCGTTTTCTCGACGTTTTTGTTGCCTGATGTAACTTCACAACTCTGCTGCGACAAGTCAACACTATTTCTTTGACATAATTCATATTTCTATGTTTCCAGCTCACTTAGAAGTCTGACACGTTGATCCTACTTTTGAGAAAGGTAACTTGTGTTTACTTATGTCTATTATTTTCATTGTTGTATAAACCTCAAGTTCAGATATGTCACCAACGTGTAACTGAAGCAGCTGTTGAGCAGAAACAAGATTCCCGGTAGATGATGATGATAATAATAATAATAATAATAATGTTATATCCCATAGACTGCGGTGTATAAAGAGATGTAATAATAAAGCTATAGCTTATATAGATACTACATCCCATAGTGTACAGAGCGATGGAGGGTTAGTGTGTTAGTAGTTATGGAGGATGGTTTTCCCTCGCTTTTTCATGCGGATATGTGTCCAGACTACCCCCCCCCTGCTGGACAAAACCAAACACTACCACACAGGAAACATTACAGTGCTGCAGAAAAACGTTTCATAAACATTAAAGAAAGCAACAACCCCCCTAAAGATTAGACAAAAACATTAAAAAGTGTGAGAAATAGTTGGCAAAAATTAGGTTGGCCAAAAATTTTTTAGGTTGGCTTCATGCCATCGTCAAATCCTGTCAGTCATTGTAGAGTCACGTTTTCCCTCTTCCCTCAGGCAAGCACTTTGTGGATAAAGCTAGAACCCAGCTGATCCAGAGAGTGGGCAACATCGCAGTCATTTTGGATGAGCTCCTGGAGGAGGATGTCCTCCAACCAGAGACGTATGATCAAATCAGGGTTCTGCCTACCTGTCAGGAGAAGATGAGGGAGCTCCCCTCTGGTCCCCTGAAAGCTGGTGGAATAAGGTGCAAAGATAAATTCTACAACATCCTGAGGAAAAGGGAGCGGTATCTAGTTGATGAGCTCAGCTCAGTGATTGTTATAATGAAATCCATTTGTAGACCAAACATACCGTCTACCCAAAGACATGTTTTATACAGTAACAATGGGGCATTAATAATGTAATGCTACGTCTCTGTGGGGGCTTTCTAAAAAGATTTTTCCACATATGTTTAATCAGAGCTTTTGCCCTTAATTTTACTCTTAAGTTAGTAAGAAATCATTTTTAATGACATGTAAAATTTTATATTGCAGAATCAAATTCTGCAAATATTTATCAGACAATCATGTAAGAAATGAATGAATGTTCTCATGTAATGTTTTTATCCAACATACCAAATGAGAGCATGTAATCTGTCATCATTTTATGTAAATAGAAACATGCTAGATCATAAATGATTATCCATAAGTTTTGCATGTAAAGCCCATTAGACCTTTCATATATGCCAACATATGTTTTGTCTTGCTTAGTCAGCTTTATTATGCCCAATAGGAATAACTTTACTTTTGTTCTATTCTATTTTCTATTCTTCTATTTTGAACTGTATATACATTTATAATAAAATCTTCTGTTGCTATGTGTACTTCTTACATTTGAAGTGACTGAGTGTCTTAAAACTATGGTGACAATATAGTGATCTAGGCTAATAGTGTTCAAATGCGTTCTTAAAGTTAGGTTTTTAAAAATGTGCACATAGATCTCTTAACATCTATTTAGTTCTGTAATTGTTGAGAGGGATCTGTGCTCATATGTTTCATAACTTTGTGCTTCATGTGCCTAACCCTTTCACAAAAGCTTTTCTTCACACATGCCAAAAAGAACTTAGCTCTGAATATTTCTTGCAAACGCCGTCCTCAATTTTCATGATTGAACTGTATTGAAAGCCGTTCCTTCCTTCGTTCTCTGACGTTTGGATGAAGAACTGTTGTCTGCGGGATCTCTGAAATGTTATTACTGTTAATGTGATGTAATCTTTCCTCTTGTCTGACAGCAACTGAGGTGAGTTCTGCCGTTTTCAGCGTTTTAGCCTACTCATAAAATATCTGTATCTGGTATCTTCATTTTAAAGGGAAACAGAGATTTTACTCATCAAGTGAATGAGTGTGTGTGTGAAGAAGAGATGTAGGCTATAAGCCTTTTGTGGCTCTAGAGGGAGCTGTCTGATAAATGATGTCGGTTGGGGGTGAAGAGTTTAAGTAAAGTTTACAAATTACATCTTTGGTTATTTTGCTGCGTGAGTATTGTTTGATTTCCATATTTTAGATGCAGGGTAAACCTTGAATAAAACATTTTTAACTCCGCCTTCTTATTTTAAATCCTCATATTTCAATAGAATAAATAAATATTGTGGATGCATTTCCTAAAAATGAATAAAAAAATATGAGTTTGACAGTAAAATGGGCGTAGGTAGGTTTTCCTCCCCTACACGACGTCAGACTGAGGACCATGGGTGCTGGGAGCCAAAGATAGAAATGTCAATGCATTTGAAACTTGATACTGAACAGATACTGAAGCAGGATTACTAAAGAAAGCAGACAGAGACACTCGGTGACTTTTATTTCTGCGCCATGACGACTGAGCGATCTTTATCTGCTGATGAAGACCCTGAGATGCGGTTAAAAGCTCAGGAAAAAGTGAAATAGAACTGGCTTTTGTAATTTTTTAGAATCCGCCTTCATAGCTGTGGCCCAAACGATGCTGTTATGAGTAGCCTACAACTGTCTCACTCCTGGTTGTTCTGACCAGTTCATTTGCTCTGGACCTTTGTCACAGCAGACATGTTGACATGTCATAGTAGGAAAAGGTGGGTTCAAAACCCTTCAATCTTTGGAGAAATGAACTGGCAAAAATCTGGTTAATTGGAGACAAATTCTGTCTTAATAACAAAGTAAAAGAGGTTTCTTTTAAAATCTTACATGAAATATATCCAGTAAAAAGGACATTAAGGAGATTTAAACTTGATATTGAATATTCTTGTAATTTCTGTGAACTAGAAGAAGAATCAATCTGTCATCTGTTCTTTCACTGTATGAATACTACAATATTTTGGGTAGATGTTCATCATCTTCTACGACTGATCACTGGCCAATCAGTTCAGCTTAAGGATGAAGATATTTGTATTTGTTTTGAAGGCAGTGAGATGTTGTCTATTCTGATCAGTTAATCTTGTTATTGGGGGAACTCCACATTCACAAGAAGAACTGGACTCCAACCAGAGCTTTGGACCCTTCCTTCATGAACTACACCAATACAGCAACACTATAAGAGACATTAAGAATAAGAAGGCATAAAGACTGGAGTTGTGATTGATACATTTCTCATGTACCGATGATACATTTGACTTAATATGTACTACACTTTTCTTTTTTACTTTTGTATTTATTTTCTACATATATTTTTCTCTAAAAAAGACCCTAATTGGCCCATAAGAAACATTTTTAAAAAACAAGCAGGTGATTGGATAGATTGGGTCACATCTATCCATCAGAATCAGAAATACTTTAATATTCCCAGGGGGAAATTATTTTTGTTACCGCTCAGGTATACAAACAACATATGTTATCCAGACCTTTAACATATATAATAAAAGCAAATATACAGTAATAATATATAAAATATGAAATGTACAATGTTAATGTGCAAATAATGCAATAAAAAAGAGAAGTGATTGTCTATGTTGAGATGATTACAGGGGGGGGTGTGTGACTCTCTGAGGGAGACGTTGTAAAGTTTAATGACCACAGGCAGGAAAGATTTCCTGTGGCGCTCTGTGGTGCATCTGGGTGAGAGGAGTCTTCTGCTGAAGGTGCTCCTCTGCTGGGCCAGTGTGTCGTAGAGAGGGTGTGAGACATTATCCAAGATGGACTGAAGCCTGGACAGCATCCTCCTCTCAGCCACGGTCGTCAGTGTGTCCAGCTCCTCCCCCACGACATCACCAGCCCTCCTGATCAGTTTGTTCAGTCTGTTGGTGTCTGCGACCTTTATCCCACTGCCCCAGCATGTGACAGCGAAGAAGATAGCACTGGCCACAACAGACTGATAGAACATCCTCAGCATCGTCCGGCAGATGTTAAAGGACCTCAGCCTCCTGAGGAAAAAGAGTCGACTTTGGCCCTTTTTGTAGACAGCCTCGGCGTGTCTAGTCCAGTCCAGCTTATTGTTTAAATACACCCCCAGGTACTTGTACTCCTCAACAGTGTCCACAGGGACCCCCTGGATGGAAACAGGGGTCCCAGATGATTTTGCCCTCCTCAGATCCACTACGAGCTCCTTCGTTTTTGTCACATTGAGCTGCAGGTGGTTCAGCTCACTCCAAGTGTCAAAGTTGCCAACAACAGTCCCGTATTCATTCTCATCACCCTTTTCTATGCAGCCAACTATTGCTGAGTCATCAGAGAACTTCTGAAGGTGGCAGGACTCGGTGCAATAGTTGAAGTCTGAAGAGGAAGGGAGAGAGGACAGTCCCCTGTAGGGCCCCAGTGTTGCTGACCACCCTGTCAGACACACAGTTCTGTAGGCGTACGTACTGTGGTCTGCCCGTCAGGTAATCAACAATCCAGGACACGATGGGGGCCTCCACCTGCAACGCAGTCATCTTCTCACCCAGTAGAGCCAGACGGATGGCGTTGAAAGCACTGGAGAAGTCAAAGAACATGACTCTCACAGTGCTCACAGGCTTGTCCAGATGTTCAGCAGACATATGATGCTGTCCTCAACTCCCAGGCTGGGCTGGTAGGCAAACTGTAGTGGATCAGTGAAGGGCCTGAACATAGGCTTTACTGCTCCAGGACGAGCCTCTCGAAGGTCTTAATGATGTGGGACGTCAGAGCCACCGGTCTGTAGTCCTGAGGGCCGCTGGAACGCGGCGTCTTTGACACAGGAACGAGGCAGGACGTCTTCCACAGCACAGGGACCCTCTGGTGGTGCAGGCTCAGGCTGAAGACTTGACTTAGTACTCCACACAGCTGGGGGGCACAGGCTTTAAACACCCTGGGATCCAATCATAGGAGGCATGCCCGGATTATCCATAAGGGCACTTGGGCCAGTGCCCAGGGGCACCAACCATTCACAACCAGTGGGGGGGCACCACATGACAAAAGCTTTAACAATATTTTCCGTAAATTGTTATATTATTCACTTGAAATTGTTGAAAGACCATACATTGTTTATGAACACTAATTTAATAATAATAATAATAATAATAATAATAATATAATTATGAATAAATCCATATTACATGACCACTATCACACCCCTCCCCAATCTGTCAGAGTTGAGTTGGTCCACAAGTACGCGCAAATGTATCATTTGGGGGATGGGAGCGGGGGGCGGGGTTAACAATAATCAAAAGTGGCCAGTTTAATCCCCCCCAAAATGTTATCATAATGATGAATGTAAAATATTGTTATAAAAAATGATAAGTGGTTGGCTTTCTTGATTCAATGTAATTGGCAAGCAAAGAAAAACATTTTTTTCACACAACCCCCCCCCCCCACCTCTGGGTGAGACTTGGTTGCGCCCACAGCACGGCGGTGCGTTTGGTGAGTTCATTCAGTAAGCAGAGAAGTGTAAAAGACCGGTCCGCAGCCTGAGCGTCTTCTCCTAGAACTCATATTTCTTTCAGAGGACTTTGTGCAATAAATCCATATTCTTAGATGTAATATTGATAGTCTTTTGTCCATATCTTATTCATTTTCGGTCCTTTTATTGTCGTTAGCTGTGATGCTAAAGCAATTTTAGCTTTCCCATGATGCTTTTGAACGTTTTTGACCAATCAGAGGAGTTGCTTTCAAGGCCCGTGAAATAAAGTCGGAAAATTACAAATTTGACCGACCCACGCTGCAATATATAGTATTGATTTTGGCTTTCTGAATTGATAGACATTTTGAATTGAGACATTTGTGGTATAGTGCCCAGGGGCACCACACTGTCTTAAGACGGGCCTGATAGGAGGGAGTCTGACACAGAGGGGATGGGTCAGCGACTCCAGCCACCCAAAGCACCATGCTGCAGACACATGGCGCGTTCATGCCACCTGGGAACCGACTGCCAGCGTTCACATGGCCGGGATGCGTGTTCTTGAAGAAGTTCTGTTATATTAGCGTTTGGCATATTAGCGTTCATTTATTCACAGTTTAGTGTTTTGCACAGTGGTTTGTGTCTCAGTAATTATCAGTGGTGTAATGTAAGTACATCTACTCCAGTACTGTACTTGAGTCTAAATGTTGAGGTACTTGTACTTTAAGTCTTTTCTTTTCATGCCACTTTCTAC
Organism: Sander vitreus; assembly: GCF_031162955.1. Lineage (NCBI taxonomy): Eukaryota > Metazoa > Chordata > Actinopteri > Perciformes > Percidae > Sander > Sander vitreus. The sequence continues at coordinate 17,243 of NW_027595741.1, forward strand.
TTCTACTCCACTACATTTCAGAGAGAAATATTGAACTTTTTACTCCACTACATTAATCTGTTCCAGCTTTAGTTACTAGTTACTTTAGTTACTCCGCTACATTCATCTGTTTCCAGCTTTAGTAACTAGTTACTTTAGTTACTCCGCTACATTCATCTGTTCCAGCTTTAGTTACTAGTTACTTTAGTTACTAGTTACTTTAGTTACTCCGCTACATTAATCTGTTCCAGCTTTAGTTACTAGTTACTTTAGTTACTCCACTACATTCATCTGTTCCAGCTTTAGTACTAGTTACTTTAGTTACTAGTTACTTTAGTTACTCCACTACATTCATCTGTTCCAGCTTTAGTTACTAGTTACTTTAGTTACTCCGCTACATTCATCTGTTTCAGCTTTAGTTACTAGTTACTTTTGTTACTCCGCTACATTCATCTGTTCCAGCTTTAGTTACTAGTTACTTTTGTTACTCCGCTACATTCATCTGTTCCAGCTTTAGTTACTAGTTACTTTAGTTACTAGTTACTTTAGTTACTCCGCTACATTCATCTGTTTCAGCTTTAGTTACTAGTTACTTTTGTTACTCCGCTACATTCATCTGTTCCAGCTTTAGTTACTAGTTACTTTAGTTACTCCGCTACATTCATCTGTTACAGCTTTAGTTACTAGTTACTTTAGTTACTCCACTACATTCATCTGTTCCAGCTTTGTTACTAGTTACTTTAGTTACTCCGCTACATTCATCTGTTCCAGCTTTAGTTATTAGTTACTTTAGTTACTCTGCTACATTCATCTGTTCCAGCTTTAGTTACTAGTTACTTTACTTACTCCACTACATTCATCTGTTCCAGCTTTAGTTACTAGTTACTTTAGTTACTCCGCTACATTCATCTGACAGCTTTAGTTACTAGTTACTTTAGTTACTCCACTACATTTATCTGTTCCAGCTTTAGTTACTAGTTACTTTAGTTACTCCGCTACATTCATCTGTTTCCGCTTTAGTCACTAGTTACTTTAGTTACTCCAGTACATTCATCTGTTACAGCTTTAGTTACTTTAGTTACTCCACTACATTCATCTGTTCCAGCTTTAGTTACTAGTTACTTTAGTTACTCCGCTACATTCATCTGTTTCAGCTTTAGTCACTAGATACTTTAGTTACTCCGCTACATTCATCTGTTCCAGCTTTAGTTACTAGTTACTTTAGTTACTCCACTACATTCATCTGTTCCAGCTTTAGTTACTAGTTACTTTAGTTACTCCACTACATTCATCTGACAGCTTTAGTCACTAGTTACTTTAGTTACTCCACTACATTCATCTGACAGCTTTAGTTACTAGATACTTTAGTTACTCCGCTACATTCATCTGACAGCTTTAGTTACTAGTTACTTTAGTTACTCCACTACATTCATCTGTTCCAGCTTTAGTTTCTAGTTACTTTAGTTACTAGTTACTTTAGTTACTCCACTACATTCATTTGTTCCAGTTTTAGTTACTAGTTACTTTAGTTACTAGTTACTTTAGTAACTCCACTACATTCATCTGTTCCAGCTTTAGTTACTAGTTACTTTAGTTACTCCGCTACATTCATCTGTTTCAGCTTTAGTTACTAGTTACTTTAGTTACTCCGCTACATTCATCTGTTCCAGCTTTAGTTACTAGTTACTTTAGTTACTAGTTACTTTAGTTACTCCGCTACATTCATCTGTTTCAGCTTTAGTTACTAGTTACTTTAGTTACTCCGCTACATTCATCTGTTACAGCTTTAGTTACTAGTTACTTTAGGTACTCCACTACATTCATCTGTTCCAGCTTTAGTTACTAGTTACTTTAGTTACTCCACTACATTCATCTGTTCCAGCTTTAGTTACTAGTTACTTTACTTACTCCACTACATTCATCTGTTCCAGCTTTAGTTACTAGTTACTTTAGTTACTCTGCTACATTCATCTGTTCCAGCTTTAGTTACTAGTTACTTTACTTACTCCACTACATTCATCTGACAGCTTTAGTTACTAGATACTTTAGTTACTCCGCTACATTCATCTGACAGCTTTAGTTACTAGTTACTTTAGTTACTCCACTACATTCATCTGTTCCAGCTTTAGTTTCTAGTTACTTTAGTTACTAGTTACTTTAGTTACTCCACTACATTCATCTGTTCTAGTTTTAGTTACTAGTTACTTTAGTTACTAGTTACTTTAGTAACTCCACTACATTCATCTGTTCCAGCTTTAGTTACTAGTTACTTTAGTTACTCCGCTACATTCATCTGTTCCAGCTTTAGTTACTAGTTACTTTAGTTACTCCTCTACATTCATCTGTTCCAGCTTTAGTTACTAGTTACTTTAGTTACTCCGCTACATTCATCTGTTCCAGCTTTAGTTACTAGTTACTTTAGTTACTCCACTACATTCATCTGTTCCAGCTTTAGTTACTAGTTACTTTAGTTACTAGTTACATGTAGTTTATGAATCTGATGTTTGATTCTAAAGTAAACTAGATAACAATATAACGACTACAAGTCAGCTGAGATGATCAGACCATTACACACTTAGTAGATTGACAGAACTGTTTGGTTTGTTTAAAAAATGTCAGGAGTTTTCGACATTCAGTACTTTCACTTTTAATATTTCAAGTACATTTTCCTGATGATACTTACATACTTTTACTTAGGTAACATTTCCAATGCAGGACAGTATGGTATTAGTACTTTTACTGAAGTAAAAGATCTGAATACTTCTTCCACCACTGGTAATGATGTTGTGATGTTGCCTCAGTAAACCAAGGTGTTCTGCACTGATGCAGATGCTGTGGTCTTTTTTTTCCATTAAAGCACAATGATTAAGGGGGGGCCTCACACAAAGAGCAGCCTAGGGGCCCCTGACCACCTTAATCCGCCCCTGCGGAGCGCGTAGGTATATGTAAGGAGATAACATAGACACAGGCTAATTATTGATCACTAAAATGATAGTTAACATTAGTAATTACACTTAAACAGCTAATGGAAGTCCAAACTGCCTGAGAGCTTCTCCTGTACTATACGGTAACTCCTCTACTATGAGACAGTAAGGCTGCGTCTCCTTTCTCTGTCTTAACCCTTCCCCTTACCCCTTCCCCTTAGTTTTGCGCGCTCCCTTGAGAGTAAGTGATGTCCCAATACTCATTTTGGTCGAGGGGTAGGGCTAAGGGGAAGGGCTATATACCCCTTGACGCCAAGTAAGGACGCAAGCTTACTTGAAAAGCAAGGGCTATCCAGATTCATTGTGCAACAAGGAACATGGCTGCCAGGTCGACCAGCGAGAGCCATTAATAGTAATAATAATAAAAAGTATTTTCGGCTTT
>NW_027595742.1:0-19228 GCF_031162955.1 Sander vitreus
CTCTATTATGGTGTGGTGGCCATTTCAGTAGATTTACTCACTAACATTGTTGTGGAAACACAATAATCATGAAAACTAAATGCACACTTCATGCATTACTGCATTACTTCACATCTAGTGAACTAGTATTCACATGAAATAAAACAAAAAAACATTGAGACCATTCAGCAAAGCACACTGGGTAATTCAACACTGGTTGCTATGGACTCGTCACTAGGCTTCCTCAGTCATTGTATATTTTAGCATAGGTAAGCTTGCCGAAGCTGAACATTATCCAAAACTCCATTTCACAGATGAGCGTCAATTTGGGAGCTTGCATGTTACCACTTCTTCCTTCTCAAATGCCTTGAAAAGGCTGTCGTTTGCACATTTTCACAAATAACTTACAAATAATGACCGGGACCGAAAGGATATACCTCCCGTCTCATGCCCTCCCGGCTGCCGGCTGGTGCTGCCTGCGGCCCGAGTTTCAGCTTTTCAAAATAAAAGCTTGCGTCTGGTCAGCTATGTTTTCGTACGGTGTTTTGGATGTTTTTGAACTAAGCAGTACGGCAATCATGCTAATGAATACAATTATTTTTTCAGCAGATGTCTTAGTTACAACACGATTGGGCTAGCAAAGCAATTTTGTGTTTATATGTGCGAGCGGGATTTATTCAGTTTGGGTAATCCCACGGAACCATCACCTTATCGTGGTGGAGAGGTTTGTGTGTCCCTATGAACCTGAGGGCTGTGTTGTCTGGAGCTTTGTGCTCCTGGTAGGGTCTCCCAAGGCAAAGTGGTCTCAGGTGAGGGGCCAGACAAAGAATGGTTCAAAAATCCTATGAAAAATCGAGGAAGGGATGAAGTGACCCTGCCCGGAGGAAGCCCGGGGCCCCCGTCTGGAGCCAGGCCCAGATGGAGGGCTCGTCAGCGAGCGTCTGGTTTTCCGGGTTTGCCACGGAGCCTGGCCGGGCACAGCCCGAAAAAGCTACGTGGCGGACATCCCTCCATCCCATGGGCCCACCACCTGTGGGAGGAACCGCTGGGGTCGGGTGCGCTGCCACATGGGTGGCAGTGAAGGTCAGGGGCCTCGACGGACCAGACCCGGGCAGCAGAGGCTGGCTCTGGGGACGTGGAATGTCACCTCTCTGTGGGGGAAGGAGCCGGAACTTGTGCGGGAGGTGGAGCGCTACCGGTTAGATCTGGTGGGGCTTACCTCTACGCACAGTCTTGGTTCTGGAACCATACTCCTGGATAGGGGTTGGACTCTTTTCTTCTCCGGAGTTGCCCAGGGTGTGAGGCGCCGGGCGGGTGTGGGGATACTCACAAGCCCCGGCTGAGCGCCGCTACGTTGGAGTTTAACCCGGTGGGACGAGAGGGTCGCCTCCCTACGCCTGCGGGTTGTGGGGGGGAAAACTCTGACTGTTGTTTGTGCATATGCACCAAACAAGAGGTCAGAGTATTCGGCCTTCTTGGAGACCTTGAGTGGAGTCCTGCATGGGGCTCCAGTCGGGGACGCCATAGTTCTGCTGGGGGGACTTCAACGCGCACGTGGGTAATGATGGAGACACATGGAGAGGCGTGACTGGGAGGAACGGCCTCCCTGATCTAAACCAGAGTGGTTGTTTGTTGTTGGACTTCTGTGCTAGTCATGGATTGTCTATAACGAACACCATGTTCGAACATAGGGATGCTCATAAGTGTACTTGGTACCAGAGCACCCTAGGCCAAAGGTCAATGATCGATTTTATAATCGTTTCATCTGATCTGAGGCCATATGTTTTTGGACACTCGGGTGAAGAGAGGGGCGGAGCTGTCAACCGATCACCATCTGGTGGTGAGTTGGGTCAGGGGGTGGTGGAAGACTCTGGACAGACCTGGTAAGCCCAAAGCGGGTAGTGCGGGTAAATTGGGAACGTCTGGAGGAGGCCCCTGTCCGACAGACTTTCAACTCACACCTTCGGCGGAGCTTTTCGTGCATCCCTGTGGAGGCTGGGGGCATTGAACCCGAGTGGACAATGTTCAAAGTTTCCATTGCTGAAGCTGCGGTGTGGAGCTCTGGTCTTAGGGTCTTAGGTGCCTCAAGGGGCGGTAACCCACGAACACCGTGGTGGACACCGGTGGTCAGGAAGCCGTCCGACTGAAGAAGGAGTCTTTCCGGGATATGTTATCCCAGACGACTCCGGAGGCAGTTGCAAGGTACGGGAGATTGGTCGGAGAATCGGCACAGCAGGTGCGGTATTACATTCAATTTATCGCACCGTTGTGACGAAAAGAGAGCTGAGCCAGAAGGCAAAGCTCTCAATCTACCGGTCAGTTTTTGTTCCTACCCTCACCTATGGTCATGAAGGCTGGGTCATGACCGAAAGAACAAGATCCAGGGTACAAGCGGCCGAAATGGGTTTCCTCAGGAGGGTAGCTGGCGTCTCCCTTAGAGATAGGGTGAGAAGCTCAGTTATCCGTGAGGAGCTCGGAGTAGAGCCGCTGCTCCTTTGCGTCGAAAGGAGCCAGTTGAGGTGGTTTGGGCATCTGGTAAGGATGCCCCCTGGGCGCCTCCCTAGGGAGGTGTTCCAGGCACGTCCAGCTGGGAAGAGGCCTCGGGGGAGACCCAGGACTAGGTGGAGGGATTATATCTCTAACCTGGCCTGGGAACGCCTCGGGATCCCCCAGTCGGAGCTGGTTAATGTGGCCTGGGAAAGGGAAGTTTGGGGTCCCCTGCTGGAGCTGCTACCCCCGCGACCCGACCCCGGATAAGCGGATAAAGATGGATGGATGGATGGATGGTAATCCCACGGTCTCTAAAGCTACAGGTCTTACTGACTAAATAGGGAGGGATCCATCTGCTAGCGATAGGGGCCGAGACTGAGAGAGCTACATGGAGCTACATGGATAAATATGCACTAAACAAGCCACTTTGAAATTTTGCTCTACTCATGAATACAAAAGTTGAGTGACCCTTCCCCGTAGACTAAAAAAAATTGGATGACCCTCCCCTCAACAAACAATAAAAAGACATGACCCTCCCCTATTTTCCTCTGGTGGTCCATTCCATATATACTGAACGGCCCCTAACTAGACTATCTTCTAGCGGCTCCGGGCAGAGCTTAGCGCCGCTCATGACTAATTGTGATTGGTTCCAAAAAATGCCAACAAACCAATGCCAAAAAGCACGTTTTTCTCCCATCCCAGAATGCTATGTGGACTAGCCAGACCCTCCTTCCCTCCGCAGCGTGTGGATGGTCTGGCAAAGCAAGACTACCATTCACCCAAATTATCAAAGAAAACAAAGCTATTTGCTCAGATGACGATAATGACCTCCAGCATGGACTTCACACACAATGAGTAATCTATTGATTACCTTGACCGTGTGTGAAAGACACTGACAAAGAACAGGATCAACAAAACATTTGGCTGGGGGTTGGTGAGGTGAGGGGAGGTGAGAGGGGGGCAGGTCTACTTACAATGGAGCTCCATCAGCCAGAGAAGTCAGAGAGAAAAAGGCCAGAGAGGCCAGCAGCCACATCAGAGTCCTACTCATCCTTCAGCCTGATCCTGATCCGCCATCAATGTACTCCTCAGCAACCTCCTTTTATCCACTACACCCCCCCACCTTCTCCACTGGCACTGCACCTCACTACTGTCACGCCCGTCCTTCTCCCAATTACAGATATATTCTGGGTGCTGGGTTGTTTGCATTTGTTTAAACCTTCCGTTGACCCAGCAGGTCAATATGACCGAGCGAGTCAATATGACCTGGGAGCGTGTTGTTGCCACCGTGCATGTGTGGCCAGGCCAGAGTGGCGTCCCATCGGGTCAATTTGACCTAATACTAATAATAAAATAAAAATAAAAATAAGAATGAGAATATTAATAACAATAATACTAATACAATTAATAATAATAATAATAATAATAATAATAATAATAATAATAATAATAATAATAATAGGTCTACCAATAATAACAATGCTGATGATGATGATTGTGATGGTTGGGGTCCGGCTGGCTGTGAGTTTCTGTTTTGTTTTATATTTGTTATTTCTGTTTTCTATTATGCCCTCTCGGCTGTGAGTATCTGTATTGTTTTCCATTTGCTATTTTCTGTTATGCTCTTCTGTCAGTTTCTGTGTCGGCCCTGCCTCTCTGTGTCTCTCTGTTTTGCTCCCTCCCTCCTGCCTGCGCCAGCCAGCTGATTGTGCACACCAGAGGCCTGTACTACGAATCAAGATCAACATGCCCTGGATTTCTTTCAGTTACCCGGCTTCACTAACCCTAACAACCGCGGTCCCGCATAAGCTGTGTCACGACGGTGGTTAACAACTAGTTCAATCAACCCAGGGTTTCCCAATCCAGCGGCGCGCGCCTTCACATAAAAGAGGCGGTGTTTGCACAGCACGACCAATCACAAACATCTACCAGAGCCGCATATTGAAGCCTATATAAGAAGAGCAAATTATAATTCTACATACATATGAAGAACACAGACACAGTTTTGCAGGCAAAACGCAATACAGTCGCTGCTTCCTTAAACAGGAGGAAAGCTGGCAAAAAATAGCCGACGCTGTAAATGCATAAATCACAACGCTTATCAATATCTTCACACACAGTTCCACAGTCAACGGCAATCCTCTGACCCTGCGATTGTAGATCTCTGCGTGACGGCCTTGCTCTCCAAGGGCATGCTGCTGAGCAATCTGCGCGGCCTCAGAGAGATCTCTCCTCAGATGGTGTACAAACTCATGGTGGCTGACGAGGTCAGCATCCTCCAGGACATGATGGAACATGACATCGACAGGCAAGTGTGGGACCCGCCCAAACATCAAGTAAAACGGCGCAAAGCCTGTGGTCTCGTGCACCGTGCAGTTATAGCAGAAGGTCAACATCTGGAACATCTGTGGCCACTTGGATTTGCACTTTGGGGGAAGAGTCCTTATCATGCCCCCAAGGGTTCTGTTAAACCTTTCTGTGATGCCGGTGCCCATGGGATGATATGGTGTTGTACGGGATTTATGCACACCCGCCATCTCAAATAGTTGTTTGATGAGCCTGCTCTCAAAGTTAGCCCCCTGATCTGAATGGATCCTTTTGGGGAACCCGTAGATGCAGAAAAACTTGTCCCATAAGCAGCAGGCAACTTGTTTCGCAGATTGGTTTCTACAGTGAAAGGCGAAAGCCAGCTTGGAGAAATGGTCTGTAACAACAAGGACATCAGTAGTCTTCTTATCACTTGACTCCGCTGGCCAAAAATCAATGCACACTAGCTCCATAGGAGCTGAAGTGCGAATGATCTCAAGAGGAGCTCGAGCAGCCGGTTCAGGAGTCTTCCCTAAGATCCACCTCTGGCATTGCTTCACATGCCTCACAATATCCTTCTCCATGCCTGTCCAGAAGAATCATGCACTGGCCAGAGAGAGGGTCCTTGAACGGCCCTGGTGACCAGCTGCATCGTGAACACTGTGCAGGACTTGTTGTTTCAGAGACTGGTATGACAAACTGAAAGATCTTTCTGTTCATGCGACGGTCACTCTTCACTCTGTAGAGAATTCCATTGCGCAACTTTAACTTCTCCCAGTGCTTCAACAGCCTGAGTACACAACCCGACTCTGTTACCTGTTCATGTGCGTTCAGCCTCCTATGCGGCTGAACATAGAAGAGAACTCTGCTCACTGCAGCATCCTGCTGCTGTAGATTGGTCAACTGACTGTGTGGGAGGACAATGGATGGGTCTTCCTCAGGTAGTTGCAGCGACTTAGGACTGCCGACACCTCCTCAGCACAGATGGCACCTCCAGATGGCAGACAGAAATCTTGTTCTGGACCAAGGTCTCCATCAGCATTGTTTTCAGCGGTCTGTACAGCTTGACAGTTGGTGGTCAGTCGGAAGGCATCCTGTACTGTTCCAGTAACAACTCCATTGACCTCATCCAACAAAGACAGATAAGGTTCTTTCACCAGGCAATGGCTTACGCTGGACCGGACAAAAGGCTCACGGCTCAGGGCATCAGCGACGGTGTTCTTGGGCAATGGGACATACTTTAGGTCAAAGTCATACGCCGCAAGCTTCACCACCCATCTTTGTTCGCATGCATCCAACCTGGGCTTTGTTAGAATGTAGGTTAAGGGGTTGTTGTCAGACCATGCAGTGAAATGCCTTCCTTTGAGCCAGTGGGAGAACTTATCACAAATGGCCCACTTTAAAGTGAGAAATTCCAGCCTGTGAGCCGGGTAGTTCAACTGAGCCCGTGAGAGTGTTTTGCTGGCAAAGGCAACTGGCCTCGCAATTTTCTCACCAGGCTGAAGCTGGGAAAGAACGGCTCCAACCCCATCAAAAGAAGCGTCCACAGCAAGAATGAAGGGCTTCCCGAAGTCAGGATGGACTAATGTCACACTGTGCAATAGATCTTGCTTCAAAGTGTCGAAGGCACCCTGACACTCGGTTGTCCAATCCTCTGCCGACAGCTTCACATGACTAGAGAGCTTATTTCTGGGCTTCCTCCCTCGTTGGGCTTTCCCCCCAGTCCTTTGTTCTGAGAGGAGCTTGAAAAGGGGCCTGGCTTTAGTGGAGCAATCTTCGATGAAATGCTGATAGTACAGCACCATCCCCAAGAAGGACCGAATCTTCTTCTGTGAAGGAGTGACACCGTCGCTGTCCATCAGGTCAGACACTTGCACCCGGCTAATGGCTTCAACCTTGCCAGGGTCCGTCTCCACTCCTGACTCAGAAATGACATGGCCGAGGAACTTTACAGATCTCCCAGAAAGTGACACTTTTTCGGTGCCAACTTGAGGTTATGGTTCTTCAAGCAAGAGAACACCATCTCCAGACGCTCAAGTGCTATCTGCTCAGTTGGACCAAAAACCATGAGATCGTCCAAGTAACATAAGAGGCTGTTGAAATTCTCATCTCCAGAGATGGAGAGCATCATTCGCATGAATGTAGCTGGACTGTTAGACAGACCTTGAGGCATCCGGTTGTATCCATGTCATTGAGAGCTGGTCTGAGCTTCTCATAGTGGCTTGGCGGCACTCTGCGGTAAGGCAGGCAGAATGGCCTCTCATCCACCAGATGTATCTTGTGCACAAAGTCAGACGCCTCTCCACAGTCCATCTTGGTCCGTGAGAAAATTGACTCATGTCTCTCAATGATCTGGGAAAGCCTGTCTACCCACACATCAGAGACAGCACACGCATCAAAGTCCAGATCTTGTAGGCCAAGCTTGTCTAACGCCCTTCTGACATCCTCCCTGGTCCTTGTCGTCGTGGCATCAGTCAAGGATTGAGAGAGGACTTGGGTGTGGTCAGGCTGAGACATATCCTCAACGGCGATGCAGGGAAACACATCTGCCAGCTTAGTGTTTCTCCTCAGCACTATGGGCTCACTGGTAGGGTTGATGACCTTCATGGGCAGCTATCGATCGCCCCACATCGGTGTAACAAGCCTACCGACCAATAATTTCCTGGATCTGCATCTTGATTGAGTTGGTTCAACTATCACTGCATTGCCAACTGACATTGGTGCTGAAGCAGGAAGCTTACCCCACAAAAGATGTTCACTTTGTGGCTGTAGCGTCACACACCGTTGCAACTTCAGTGTGCCAACCTTGTCAGGCACTGTTTCACCTCTCCATCTCTCCGTGTTGGAAAGAAGAGAGAAGAAGCGGTGGCAGTCTTCATCAAAAACACTACTGGGCTCTGACATGAGTCGCCAATAGCTGTCAGTCTTCCTCATCAGTTGAAGAATTTTCTTGATGGCATTGCTACCCAGGATAATCTCGTCAGTCTGACCAGGCAACACAAACATAGGAATAACCATCTTGCAATCATACACCACTACATCCACATCATATACAGCTGAAGGCGTGACCTGATGACCACCACATCCAATAATGACGACATCGTCTGCAGAGTAACGTCTCATGTCTGGATTATGCTGCAAGAAGCGCGTTACAGCTGCATCACTTAACGTGCATCCTGTCGAACTGCTGTCAATCATCGCCTTCAGAGCAACATTCCCTGCTGTGACAGTGGTATAGAACAAACTGTCTGACTTCTGGATTCTGTGTGTGTCTTGAAATATAACCGTTTTGCCTGGGGCCGCTGTGGAACTGAACGACTCAAATACTGACTCAAAATCATCTATATCACTACTGGGATGTACACTAATAGGATCTGCACCGTCCTCCCCTGGATGCAGACCCACTAGTTTCCCAACTGTGCAGATGGGGTGGACATCGTCTGTACAGGGCAGCTGCGTCTGGAGTGATCAGGTGAATAGCACTGAAAGCAGAGTTTCTTGTGTGTGCAGAGTGGGCAGCATCACCGCAGACAGTACATGGCAGGTTATTCAGACCCTCAATCCTGGGGGGTTTTGACCTAGGCTGTCTGGAGGTACTGGCCCTATTCGGAGCAGATCTCTCTAGCAGAACTTTCTCCAGCATGGTGATGACACGTTCAAGAGCAGCAAGGTCTGTCGTCTTGGCTGTGTGAGAGTCTTAAGTGTCAGGTGGAGGCACTGCCGTGAGAAGCATTTCGACCTTGTTTACATACACATTCTCGCCTGGCTTCCTACTCACAGCAGCAGTAGCAGCACCCTTCGAACCCATCTCCATGTGGTACGCATCCAGCACGTCCTGGACCTCTACCGCAGACCACTTGTCAATTGTCTTTGACCTGAATGTTATGGTGAGCTCTTTGGAGGGACAGTTCTTGATAAACATACGCGTCACTTGGGCAGGCTTGGGCAGTCTAGATCTTTGCCTTGCTCTTTGAGGTGATCAGCAGCAACGTCTGCAGCTTGGTTGAGCCTCAGCCAGTAGTCGTACGCATCCTCATTATTCCTCGGCAGTGTAGTGTAAAAGTCTGCTAGGGGAAGAGGTGAAAAGGGGACAGCAGCAAAATGTTTACGGAGAAGACCATAGATGGCGTCCGGGTTCCGGGTCACATCAATGCCACTGTTCCTCATTCCGAACTTAACAACCTCTTTAGCCCTACCCCTGAGATGGATGAGTATTTCCTCCACCTGTTGCTCCGTTTTGACATCCGTCCTCTTCATGTAGTTCTTCATCAGGTCCTCCCACTCATGCACATCTACAGTGTCCGTGTCATCCCCTTTGAAGGTTGGAGGCTCTTTCACCTTCCTGTGAGGCACTAGCTGTACTCGTGACAGGTCCAGACTCTGTGTGGATGTGTTAGTGGGCGTGTCATGTGCAACTGAAGTGCTCGGTGTGGGTACACTATGTGCTGGGCTGAGGTGTGCAACTATACTATCTGCTAGCTGCTGACCAACATGTCTTATTATCTCACTCATCTGACTGACTACATCAGGTGACTGCAAAATAGGTTGTGGTGTGGGTGTGACAGTAACCTGCATGCTTGGTGCAAGTTCAATGTGGTGGCTCTGAAGAAGAACCCTGTCCCCACTGACTGAAGGGGCCTCTGCTGTATCTAGCCTATTCCCCACTACATGAACGTCACCCCCCTGAACAGGACTGTCAAAGTGCAACACCATAGGGGTCCCCCTACCTCTACCAATACCTCCAGTAAAAGGCGTACTGAAACTCCCTGGAATGTAGCTCACTGTGAAATGTCACTCAACAAAACAGTGTGAAATAATTAAAACAGAAAAGTACATCAATAACAAAACAACTCAATGAGAGCAAGGTCACTTAAACTAAGTGCACTAGTTATGCAAGGCTGACACACTGTCCACCTGGTAGTACAATGCAGAAGCCGTCCAGTAAGATGGTCCCGGGCCGGGGTGAAGAGCCAACTTCAAATCGACAGGTCACGGCACCAATGTGACGGGTCACAACTGTATGTGATGAGATGCAGCTCCACACTACTGTTGCTTCTACACATCAGGCCACACCAGGCGGTCGGGTGGATTACAGGGTTCTTTATTGCACCGTATTTTCCTTATCGCTGTGTAACACAGTACAGCAGTGGTATGTCAATCAGCATTGGTCTCAGGATAACAGTCACAGCACTTCCTGTATCACTCTGTGTGATTTCATAACAAAAATAATAATAATAACAACACAACAGAAATTATCTATATAGTGGATATTACCTAATATATTCTAATACATTACAATGCCTTAGGCTACATTGTATTCACATTTGCACAATCAAATATATCTCCATATGCACTGACATTATACTGGTGAAAACACCCCCCAGTAATGCATTTTATAATATAAGAAAAAAATAGAAAACCCACATTTAGCAGGATGTGAGCATAAACACAGCACAGGTATGCATCATACACACCTAATCAACAGGCTGCTTCACTTAACTATGAGCTAGCCAAACTAGCGTGAGCTACTTAACTGAACAGTTAAAAAGAGCTGCTCACGCAGACAAACAATAATATGCAATAAAACATCATGAAAACTAACACAGAAATGCATAGAATATTACCTGTAACACAGTACAGCAGTGGTATGTCAATCAGCATTGGTCTCAGGATAACAGTCTGAATAAAACATGGAACAGATGCAAATAATTATGCTAGGCTAACACTGACAATGTACGTTTTAGTAAGTCTCTAAAATATAATTTTAAAGACTAGATAGCTTATAGTCTACTCCGTTACATATATAAAAACATAATTCAAACCGATGTGCGCATTTGGCAACACACGGCTCAAGATGCTGATAGCCTATATGTAATTCCCTCCCATTAAAATCTATATATTTCAAAATACCTATCAGGGAATGTTAACGGGGTTTTCGGTCTCTAAATGTTTTAACGTTTATGAGCGCATCCCTCTCACCCCCTCTCTCCCTCTCCGCGCACCAAGCTCCGCCTGATCTTACCGTCCTAATTTCCACCGGTTGCGGTGACGCCGTTATCAATCGAGTGTTGATTGGTCAGTTTTACACCAGTTGATCTATCTCCAACATAACCTGCTCCCGTCCCGACCCGGGGTCTGTTGCACAAAAGTAGAATGAAGAAATCCAGGATAACTGAAAAAGCGCAGCTTGACTTAGTGTGGTCCGCTCATCGCGGCTTAATCGGTTGCATGCTTGCCAAGCCAGGATGAGAAGGTGAAGCTATGTCAAGCTAGGTGTAGATAGCTGGGATAAGTGCACGTTCACGGCTTTCTTAAATAGACCACGGTATCGATCACAGATTTACTAATGCAGAAATGGAGAAGACGCGTGCGGCATATGTTTAACCCGCTGAGCAGCAGCTGTTAATGGAAAATTACGAGGAGGTGAAACATATAATATGCAAAAAGGGAAATACGGCTGTTGTTATCAGACAGAGAGAAAAAGTCCAACAGACAAAACAATGCGTAAGGATTTAAAAAGCTCTACTTAGGGCCTACTAGTCACTCCACATTTTAACAAAGTTTTAATTGCTGTTAATATGCTTGTTTTGTGTTGGTTTTATTGCTGTATCTGTTTTTATGTGCTAAATGTGCTGGTTTTACTGTAAAGTGTCTTTGAGTAGCCTGTAAAGCACTATATAAATAAAATGTTTTATTATTTAGCCTACTTTGCCTTAAAAGTGAGCAGAGGGAATTCATGTTCCTCGGGCAATTTACCCTAAGGACTAGGCTTAATTTCAAACCCTTATTCATAATGAGAGAATATGTTTTACAACCATATCCACAAATCTCTATAAGCTATAATTCTAAATATCTTTCTACAATTAATGTTCATACAGAACAAACATGACTGGACAAAAACTAGAAAAAGAAGTAAGTGACTTCAATACACACTGTAAACTTATCTGTAAAACAATATAGCCTATTATTCATGTTTTTTTCTCACTCCCAAGCTCCAAGATGCGTGACGGCACCAAAATAAAAAGATTAAGAAGCTTTGTGGCATTCCAACACATTCTCACTCCCATCTCGTAAAATACGGACGTTTGGTCAGGTGCCATTGTCATCGTTATCAACGCTAAAAGTCTCCTTTAGAGTCCGCTGCACGGTGTGGGAGGATCCCCCTGCCTCCCCCCGCCTCTCCACGTTGCATGGGGCATATTCACGGGAGAGCAGCGGAGGAAAAGCCCCTTTCCTCCGCATTGTCCCACTTTATCCCCGGTGCATGTGCAACCATTTCTTACCATCCAAACAACTGCAATAGTAGGATTTAAATCAAACTTGTGACCGCAATAGTGACAAGTAATGCATGTTAATAAAAAATAAAGCAGAACACATTCAGAAGACAACGGAATAACTGTTAAACACGTTTATTTCGGATCAGGGCAGCAGCTGTTTACCACATCAGACTCCAGGATTAATCTTAGCCTGGCTGTTAGCCTGCTCTGGAGCAGGCTAGCTGCAAAGAATAAATCTCCATGGTTACTTGGCTGGATTTAATTCAACCTGCTTTTGTACAACCAAATCAAAGCTAAATTCATCCAGGATAACTTGAATATCCCGGCTTAATCCCTTATCCTGGTTTTGTGCAACAGGCCCCAGGTTAGGTGTTCAGCATAAGTTACCACGGCGATTGAACCAGGTAACAAGTGATCCACCTTCGTGGCACAGAAAACCCTGGGTTGAACCTGAAGTTACCTCGTTAACGCCAAATCTTGCTTCGTAGTACAGGCCTCAGTTCGCCATCTCACCATCACTCCTCCCGCCATACACACCTGCCAGCCATCTACTTCAATAATAATAATACATTTTATTTGTATTGCTCTTTACATTTACAGCAATCTCAAAGTGCTACAGAGCATATAATAATATAAATTAAAAGAAGGTCAATGTCAAAGTAGTTAAAAAGGAAAACCTATAAAATACATTTAGTAAAAAGCTTTTCTAAAAAGATATGTTTCGTTTAAAAACATCTGTAGTCTGTGGGGGCCTCAAGTGGTCAGGGAGGGCGTTCCACAGCCTCGCCTCCTGTTAGAAGTCTCTTTGTCCCTGGCAGGAGTTGACACTTCCCCTTGGGGCTTTAGTAGACTCCGGTGCCGACGAAAACTTTTTGGACTGTGAAATTGCCCGGAAGCTTTCCATTCCTTAGATTCCCCTTGACACTCCCTTTCACGCCACCGGCCTTAGTGATCAGCCCCTTACCACAGTTACCCACTGCACTCCCCCGCTCCGTCTCCTCACCTCCGGTAATCACTATGAGTCTATTTCATTCCACCTCATCACCTCCCCTGCTAACCCTGTTGTCCTTCCCCTGGCTCATTCTTCACAACCCCAACGTGGACTGGGCGCGGGGGAAGATCAGAAATTGGAGTACTCACTGTCACGCATCCTGTCTGTTATCCGCTCAAGCCCCTGGTAAGTCCACTCCAATTCACACTCCTCCTGTTCCCCCTGATTTGACGCTCATCCCCTCTGAATACCATGACCTTGCCACCGTGTTTAATAAGGATCAGGCCCTGTTCTTACCCCCCCCCCACTGCCTTTACGACTGCTCCATATCCCTCCTCCCGGACACCCCGCTCCCGTCTAGCCGTCTGTTTAATCTGTCCTGTCCGGAGAGAGAGGCTATGGAGCAGTATATTAAAGATTCCCTGGCTGCTGGCATAATTCGCCCCTCCTTGTCCCCTCTAGGCGGCGTTTTTTTTTCCAAGAAAGATAAATCCCTCTGCCCTTGCTCCATCACGGTAAAAACAAATACCCGCTTCCCCTCATGGATTCCGTGTTTGAGTCCCTCTCCCGGTCTACCATTTTTATGAAGTTAGATCTTCGCAATGCTTACCATCTTGTGCAGATCCGGGAGGGGGACAAATGGAAAACGGCATATACTCCGCTAGGGCACTACGAGTACTTGGTAATGCCATTCGGCCTCACTAACGCCCCCGCATTAATGACGTCCTCCGTGATTTTTTGCACCAGTTTGTTTTTGTCTATTTAGATGACATCTTGATCTTCTCCCGTGACCCAGTCCAACACACCGAGCACGTCCGCCTGGGAGACTGGGAACTGCTGCCGGCTAAACTGGCCCTGACGGAGTGGAGGCATTGGCTAGAGGGCTCTGAACACCCCTTCCTAGTGTGGACGGACCACAAGAACCTGTCATACATCCAGAACGCCCAAAGACTCAATTCCCGCCAGGCTAGGTGGGCCCTGTTCTTCACCCGGTTCAACTTCACCCTGTCATACTGCCCTGGATCCCACAATACCAAACCAGATGCCCTATCCGCCTTCATTCCTCTGACGACCCGGTTAACCAGCCAGACACCATTCTGCCCTGTTCTTGCCTGGTCGTGACCCTGGTTTGGGAAGTGGAGTCCGCTGTCCGCCGGGCTCAGTCCACGGACCCCGACCCTGGTACCAGTCCCCCCAATCGCCTCTACGTCCCCCCCAATGTCCACTCCCAGGTCCTTCAGTGGGCGCACGCCTCCAAGTTTAGCTGCCACCCAGGAATGGCCCGGACCCTGTTCCTGCTCCGACAAAGGTTTTGGTGGCCCCCCATGGAAAAGGACTGCTGGGACTTCGTGGCAGCCTGCGAGGTGTGCGCATGTGTCAAGGCATCCCAATCAACCGCCCACCTCGTGGAGCACCTACCTCCCTTGAGTACGCCCACAACTCCCTCGTCAGCGCTGCCACTGGGATATCTCCATTCATGTGCGCCATGGGTTTCCAGCCTCCACTGTTCCCGTCTTCGGAGGAGGAGGTGGCAGTCCGTCAGTCCGGACTCATCTCCGGCGGTGTCGACGAGTGTGGAGGGAGGGAACAAATGCCTGGCCGATCACCATTGAACCCCCGCTCCTACCTACCGACCGGGCCAGAGGGTGTGGCTCTCCTCCCGGGATCTTCCTCTTCAGTCCACCTCCAAGAAACTCACCCCCCGGTTTGTGGGTCCTTATCCCATAGAGACTGTTCTGAACCCCACCACCGTCAGACTTACACTCCCATCCCACATGGAAGTCCATCTAGTTTTCCACGTCTCCCAACTCCAACCGGTTTCCACCAGCGCCGCCCCCTCTGCGTATCATCAACGGCCACCTGGCTTATACGGTACGCCGCCTCCTGGACGTGCGACGTAGAGGTCAGGGTTACCGGTACCTGGTGGACTGGTCCGGGTATCAGTGGTAAGATTGGTTGTGGATTGGCCTATTGGTATAGTTTAATTGTCGTGATACAAAGTTTATTATTTTAAATATATATACTCCGTATAAGTGTTATCAAAATGAAGCTGAATACTTAAATAGATTAGCATTTGTTGGCTCTTTTATTCACGACGATGCCTCAACCTGTATTTTTGTTGTAGGAGACATGAATGCTGACATTTCTGATGCAAACTCTGTTTGCTAATCACCTAATTCATTTTTGCATTGAAACTGGTTTAATACCGTCAGGCAAGGTGCTTTTGCCTAATAATAGTTATACTTCCATCTGTGAGGCATGGCATTACTACCTCGTGGTTAGATCACTGTGTATGTACAACTGATGCACATGCTCCCTTGGATGCTATGGAGATTCATTATGATTTTGCCATTGCCGATCATATACCAATTTCTCTGTCTCTAAATGTTAAGAAGCTACCAATTTTATTTACTGTGGCTAATAGCATTAACACAGGAAGATTAGACCGGACTAAATTAACTATGGAAGATTTCCAGAAGTATCATATTAAGACTGATGAGTTGCTGGGAAACGATAGTGAGCTATAGGCGCAGCCCTCTAAGGCTATGCTATTGGGTTTATCCCTTCGCGCATGCACAGTCGTGAAGATTGTCTTTCCAGTCCTTGCGTCCAGCACGGGCTTTCAACTACGTCCGCAGATACTGTATATAAACAGAGCGGACCCGTTGTTCATCTCCCAACATCAGCTTTTTCTTCAGCTAATGTTATTGGAGCAGGTGGCCCGAATCTTAGAAGGCTGTGCCTATACTCATAGAATCTGGAGTTACAATACGTAACTATCGTTCTATTTCGTATAGGCTTCTGATATAGTCAATGCCACACAGAACATAGACTAACTCTTCCCCCAATGCACCCTGAGACAGATTGTATCAGATAAACCGTTATTCTGATAAAAAACCTGCCATGGTAATGACTTGGCCTAACTGGCTGCAAGGCCCAAGTCATGAGTGTAGGCGTGCATGATCAGTGAGAAATCGCATCATGATTGACAATTTATGGGACACCCGCTTTCCTCCCAGCACCCAGTGCAGGAGGGGTGAGGATAGCAGGCAGAACACACATGCAATGGCGCATCATTCGTAGTTGAGTGTGGATAGGACCGAGTGGGTCATGGAGGGCTCAGACATATCACGCAGATAGAAATGGATGAATGGACATGGGGATGCCCAGGAGGCTGTTGCGCAGATGTCGGCTACTGTCATGCCCCTGAACGAGGCCACAGACGCAGACAATGCCCTCGTAGAATGTGCTCGGATGTCCTGGGGTGGCTCCGCCCCCTCCGCGTTATAAGCCTGGGTGATGGGAGTGTTCCCTATAGTGTACAAACAGCTGCTGTGTTTGCCTTATGTCCGCCTTGAGTAAAACATACTGTGATAACGCATGCACCGGACACAAACAGTGAAAAGCCTCTGCGTTGTTGTCATGAGGCGGGAGGAAAAACCCTTCGAGGGAAAACACCCTCGACCGAAAGGAATTTGTTAGAACTTTCTGTGTGAATGAGGGGTTTGGCTGTAAGGTGGCTGCGCTCCCGTCCCCTCTAATGGAGAGGCAGGACGGTGAAACTGACAGTGCACATAAGTTGCTCACTCTCTTGGCTGACATCAGGGCAAGGAGAAGCGTCGTTTTTAGTGAGAGTATCCTGAGAGAGGCTTGTGCCAGAGGCTCGAAAGGAGGTTTCCCCAGAGCTCGGAGCACCAGGGCTAGGTCCCATTGGGGTGCACAGCGGGTTTCTGTCACCTGACCCCCTTCAAAAAACGCTTCACCAGGGGATGCGCAAAAACTCTCTCTCCATAGCCTTCATGGCAGGATGAGATGGTTGCTGGGTTATCACCGGGGGGTGAAATATTGCGCTGTTCAGCTGTGACAGAGCATCCTTGTGCCACGGTAGTTGCCAGGGGGGGGCCCGCCAGCATCTGAACCAGAGTCGGGAAACAGGATGCGCTTGTGCGCTCCGGTGCCACTAGAATGACTAGATTATCCTCCTGGATGCGTTCCAGGAGGCGAGGGATCAGAGGGACTGGGGGTAAAGCGTATAGGAGGGCTCTGGGCCAGGGATGGTGGGAGAAGGCGTCTACGCCGAGGGGTGGATTGTCCCGTGTGCTCAAGGAAAACCACAGTGCGAACTGTGTGTTCTCTAGTGAGGCGAACAGATCCACCTCTGCTTTCCCGAACCTGCTCCACAGCTTCTGAACAATAGTGCGATTCAATTTCCACTCATTGTGAGAGGGCCCTCCTCTCGACATTAGGTTTGCCGCCCAGTTCAAAACCACGGGGATGTAAACCGCTTCGAGGGACAACAGATGACTGTAGGCCCACAGCAGGAGGCTCCTGGCTATTTCCAATAGCCGGGCCGAGCGCACGCCACCTTGACGGTTTATGAACGCTGCTGCTGTAACGTTGTCTGTCCGCATGATGACATGCCTCCCCACTACCACTGGGGTGAAGTGTTTCAAAACCTTCAGCACCGTGGACAGCTCCAGGCAGTTTATGTGGGGGAGAGGGGGAGGTGGCCATTCTCCTCCCACCACCTGTGACTCGTACATTCCTCCCCAGCCAGTAAGGGACCCGTTGTGGCGTATAGGGTCGAGGCGCTGACGATGAAACCACCTCTGGATTTTCCTCATGTGGAGGAGACCCAGAGGGACTACTACGTGACCTGCAGACATCATGCCCAGAAGACGCATCACAGACAGCGCTGACACATCGCGTGTGGTGTGGTGCGCGACAACAGAGAGATCAGTGCGTCTCGCTTTGGCGCTGACAGCCTGGCTCTCATGACAATTGAGTTTATGTCCACACCCAGATAAACTATCGATTGTGCAGGGACCAGTAAGCTCTTTTGCCAGTTTATGGCGAAGCCCAGTGTTTGCATTTGTCGCAAAACTTCCATAGTTTGCAGTACCGCCTTTTCCCGAGAGGGGGCCAGAATGAGCAAATCGTCCAGATAAAAAAGGACTCTGATGCCTTTTTTCCGCAATGGCTGAAGTGCCGTCTCCATGCACTTGGAAAAAGTGCGGGGGGGCAGTGAGTACCCGAACGGCAGCCGGTTGTACTGCCGGTTGTACTGGAAATGGGCAAATAATTTGGATGTGAAAGTATGCATCTCTCAGATCCACAGACGTAAACCACCCGTGGTGGCGCACACATTTCAACACGTGCTTGACAGTCAGCATGTGGAATGGGCGCTCCATGATGCACCGGTTGAATTGAGACAGGTCGAGAATGGGATGCTACCCACCTGTCTTTTTTGGAGTGAGAAAGTAGCGGGAGTAAAACCCCTCGTTTTCCCCTCCCGCTGCTGGGCCCTTTATTTGAAGGGTCGAAACGGGCAAATGAAAATTTTAAATATGCACTTAGAGTTATAGAAAGGAATGAGAACTTGATGAGGTCTTTGGCATGTAAGATGCATAATAGAAGTTATAATGACTTCTGGAAAGAGGTCAGAGCCATGAACAGTAGTAAAATATTGAGTAATTTGAGGGATATTGAATAACCCCTTAAATATTGAGGGAGTCAGTGGCTCAGATGTAATCTGCCAGATGTGGCGGCAACATTATAATGAGTTGTTTAACTGTATTGGGAGGAATACTTTTGAGGAGGAAAATATTGATAATAATGAAAATGTGGTTATAAATTCAGAAGAGGTACAATCTGCAGTATTGGGATTAGATGACAATAAAGTGTGTGTCGCTGATAAAATAACTGCTGAACATCTAAAATATGCAAGCAAGAAACTTATTCTTCTGTTTGCTATTTGTATGACAGATTTCTTAGTTCATAGGACTTTGCCTGAAACTATCTTACTATTAGTGCCCGTCATCAAAGTAAAAATGAACAGCATGGACAATTATAGACCTATAGCCCTATCTAAAGTGTTGGAGAGAATTCTTCTCAACAGGTTGGAGCAGTATATTCTTACCACTGAAAACCAATTTGGTTTTAAAAGTCAACACGGTACAGACATGTGTATATTTGCCTTAAAGGAAATTTTAGATCATTATATTAGCCAGAATTCCACAACGTTTATGTTTCATAGATGCCTCTAAGGCATTTGATCGTGTAAACCATGAAAAATTATTTCTTAAATTGCAACATAGAGGAGTCCCAAAAGGAATTATAAGAATTCTAGTCTTCTGGTATTCTCATCAGTCTATGCAAGTGAAATGGGGGAACCATTTTTTTG
>NW_027595743.1:0-16374 GCF_031162955.1 Sander vitreus
TTGTACTGAATTGAGTAACATGTTGTAAATAAAAAGTAGCCTATTTCTCAGTTTCATTATTGGCTCACCTATTCAATACCCAGGGTCACAGTATGATTTGATGAAAATGAAGCATTTAGTTGCTCACAGTGACAGGTTGGTTGATTGATTGATATATTTTATTTTGAACATGTAAATAAAATAAAACATCAGAAAAAAAACATAGTTAAAAAATAAAACTCCATAATTCCCAGTACTTAAAGACCTATATTTACACATGCAAAAACGGAGTAGGAAGAAGTAAAACGTATGTACTCCTACCCCTTTGTACCCTTTCTATCCTATTAAATGAGTTAGCTACAAAATAATAAGTCTACAGAGGTGTTGGAAGGAGGAAAATGTTAAAGGAAAAACTAAATATTTGGCCTTCACTGTAAAGCTCAAAATAAAAAATGTCAATGGAGGAATAAATACAGAGAATACAACAGGGCCGAGGCCTACAGTATGTGTCCTCTTAGTTTGGAATACCACTAATAATACACGTTTGATCTACAACCCTAATAGCAGCATTAACATAAACAGATACATGCCATGTGTGTCCCACAACAGAAATAAACTGTGTGTGTGGTTGTGTGTGTATGTATGTGTGAGTGAGTGAGTGAGTGTGTGTCTTTGTGTGTGTGTGTGTGTGTGTGTGTGTGTGTGTGTCTCTGTGTTTGTGTGTGTGTGTATGTGTATGTGTCTTTCTGAGTGTATTTGTGTTTGTGTCTGTATGTGTGTGTGTGTGTGTGTGTGTGTGTCTCTCTGAGTGTATGTGTGTCTGTGTGTGTGTGTGTGTGTGTGTGTGTGTGTGTGTGTGTGTGTGTGTGTGTGTGTGTGTGTGTGTGTGTGTGCATGTGTGTGTGTGTGTGTGTGTGTGTGTGTGAGTATATTTCTTGTGTTATTATTGTATGAAATGATTGTTTAAAGGAACACGCCGACTTATTGGGACTTTGTCTTATTCCCCGTAACCCCCAGAGTTAGATAAGTCCAGACATACCCTTCTCATCTCTGTGCGTGTTGTAACTCTGTCTGACGGTTCCACCGGTAGCTTAGCCTAGCACAGATCCTGAAGGTAACTGGTTCCATCTAGCCTACTGCTCCCAATAAGTGACAACATAACGCCAACATGTTCCTATTTACATGTTGTGATTTGTAGAGTCACAGCGTGTACAAAAAACAACGTAACATGAGACACAGCCATCTTCTAACCATAAACAAACCGGGAACTATATTCTCTCTAAAATTATACATTTTCAAATGCAACTTTAGTTATTAAAAGATGGCATCAAATTTAGATTGTGTCTTTAACAAATGACATTTACTCTGATTCCTGATAAACTAAATAACACTGTCTCACAATATTAGACATTTCTATAGAGCTTTTCAAGCACTTGTTTAAAAATGCTACTGATAAGGTACATCAGGATGAGATGTTTTTTTCTCAAACATTCTCCAAGTACCTTGGCTGAATCCTGCTGTGTACAGTTCAGTCTTGAGAACTGTCCATTGATCAGGGATCAACTCCACATCCACTCCAGCAGACAGTAAAAGAGGTCGGAAGTGACTGATGAGTTTGTTTACCTCTTCATCACCAAAATCTGAGATCAAAAGGGAAAACATGAATATAAAGTTAAGCAGTTGTCTTAAAACATAAAATGCGTAAAGATTAGTTCATTACATTTGAATTGCTCTTCAATACGGCCTGTCTTGGCAGTTTTAATCCTTAGGCTCTCCTGATGACTTCGGGCACTCTCATGGTCCTTTACTGCCTCGACTTTAAAATTAGTAGTTCCTACCACGAAATTGTTCGTTTTTGTTTTTTTTCTTTCGCGTACATGCGGCAATCCTGACAAAACATAATGATATTTTCATGATCAAACACAAGCCATTCACGACCCGTCAGCCATTTGGCATTACATTTTCTTTTCTTAGTTTCTCTGTCGATATCCTCAGCCCCTGCCTCGTTCCTCTTCTCGCCCCCAGAAGTCTGTTCCAACCACCGCCACATTTAGTTTAGCTAATCTTAACTTTTTACTTTACTTTACTAGCTAGCTAGCTAACTCCCTCTTCTTTCAGTCTGCTCCCTGCTCTGGCTCCGTTCGTTTCCATGGTTTCTCTGAAAATAACCCTAACCCTAAATGTAGGCGAAAAATTAGAAACTACAACCCTAGTACCGTTCTTAATGAATTCACTCTCCTCTCCTCTCTTCCCTTGCGAAAGTGTAGGGAGTAGAGGGAGGCAGGGCCTACAGCCCGACCCGGCAGGGGAGAGTTCTAGCCCGACCAGGCTCCTCTCCTTAGCCCTGTCTCCTTCGTTCTACCATCTCTCTCCTTCTCTACTGTCTCTCTCATCCTAATCCTAATCTCAACCACTCGATTTTCTTGCCTAACCTTAACCGATTAAATTAATTTAAAAAAAACAGAAATTACACACCTAGTACTGTTCTTCATAGAGAAATGGCAGAAAAGCCAACCAGGAAGTGAGGTTTCGCACACTTTCTGTCATCATAGAAATAGGTGACTGGCACGGCTGGCTGTGATAAACCTAATAGTTTAACTGTAACTTTATCTCAAACCTCTACGATCTTCAGGAAGAGTTACAACACTAAAAGCACTAAAAGCGACCGGTTACCTACTTCCTGTCATCCTATAGCCACGTGACTTGTACGATTGATACGGAAGACTCGAAAGTTCAACTGTAACTTTGTTCCAAATCTTTCTGACCTTTAGAAAGAAAGTTACAGCATGAAACGCTTAAACCACGCCCACAAAGGCCAAAAAAGTGATTTTTCGCCCATTTCACTCACTTCCCATCATCGTACCGGAATGAGATTGACACCGTTGGATTCAGAAAACCCTACACTTCCTTGCTAGTGTTCTTTTAACACCGCAATGTCTTTTCCAGAATTTAAGTTTTAAATCCATGACTTAACGGACTAGTGCAAATGAAGACATCAGGAGCGCAGACTGTCCATTTCTATTCTAATCTTGACAGCGCCTCCTGTAGTTGAGCAGTGTATGGAACACAGGAAGAACTTTGATAAAAGTCTGACCTGGACTTCAGGACCCTCGGGCATGACTTGCGCTGTTAACAGACACCCTTGTCGGTAAGGTAGTAAGTAAGATTTTTATTATATTAAAATTGTGATACCTAAGATGTTTTCTTAGATATTAACTGGTATAAAATCAATTATCTTACGTAGGATATGGTAATACTTTTGCGCCAAACAACTTAATACTTCAAACATGATTTTTCTTAGGATAAGGTAACACTTTTGCATCAAATATTATAAATTTTCAAACAACAATATATAAAGCAAGAAATAAACCTCAAAACATATCCTAATATATCTAAAACAACAGACTGTAATCCAGAATAAATGTTTAATTGGCTATGGGACACACTCAAGGGACTGATTAACCTCGGTGGGCCGCCCTTGGAGGAGGGTGTCTAGTTGGTAATGGCTGAAACACCTGAACCGAGGTTCACTACTGACGATGTGTCCTAAAATGTAGAATAAAATCTATGCAAGACCATGCAACAATTCCAAACAAAATAAAGACAGCACAAAATCCAGATCTTAAAGAGCAGACCTGAAAGCAAAACTATGCATTTTAAGGAAACCGTTTAATAAATCAACAGGCTCAAAACAGACTTTAAAGCCTAAAAGCTTGGCTATGCATTCTAAAGAAACCGTTCAATAAACAAACAAGCTCAAAACGGACTTCAGGACCTACAAGCACGACTGTGCAATTTAAAGAAGCCGCTAATAAACAGACAGGCTTAAAACAGACTTCAAAGCCTAGAAGCATGACTATGCAAAACTGTTTAATAAACCGACTAGAATGACTGCATTTCAAACAGAAACACACAACCCAAAAAGGAAACTAATGAACATAGTGAATATCGGGATGCTGTCAGCTTGGCTGCCGCGAAGAGCTTATCTCTGCTTCTCCAATGTTTTCATGTCGGGCTGAAAACGTCTAAAGTCAAAATAATTACTACGTGATCAGATTTTCTAAACAGACAATCAGGTTCATGCAATTGCAGTGTGATATAAAGGTAACTTAAGTGTGGGAAATGTAGGAATGAAGAACTTTGACTGATGTGTGCCGGCCCGTACCTATGATTCACTATCAACTGCCTAGGCGTCGGATGAAGCAGGGGGAATCATCGAGATAACGTTCTTATTCCCTAATCCGAACACCCCTAACCCATTTAAGATGTTGTCCCCTGATAGAGGACATATCAGATATTAAACTGATAAGAACAGCGGTTTTTGCCACAACTCCTGGCCAGTGAATTCGCCAGCCACTGCACGCATGTCTGCTTTTGGTCCAATATCCCAAATTGAGCGACACTGCAGCTCCCTGATGCGTTGTTAATTGGTTTTCCACAAGACAGAAGAAGGGTGCACCGTTCCAGGCTGCGCTGCAATACCAGGTCGATGCGTGGAATGAACGGAGCAAGCCCCTTTTTCAACTCCCATTGCTAAAAATCCATTTAATACGTTGTCCCCTGATAGAGGACATATCAGATATTAAACTGATAAGAACAGATTTTTTTTTTTTTTTTTTTTTTATTATTATTGACACAAGTTCAAGACACATTTCATAAGGTCTTCACACAATTCAGAAAATTTCAGTTACCATTTAAGATACAACGTGATAAATAAATAAGTTACTCTGTAAAACTATTTAAAACAGGTGTAGTACAATAAAAGCAATTGTTTTCAGACATAATACAGGTAAGAGTTGTTTTCATAAATTTCAGGTAAACATAAAAAGTTGTCATCTTGTGCATTTCATATTGTGTTTAGTGTCCATATTAAAAGTCTTAAGAGAGACGGCATTGGCTTAAAAGCTCTCTTCAAATATCAGTTGTGCAGGAGCGCAGTGAGTCTCTAACAATGTTAATACCTTTTGAGTCTCTCGGGATCCTGTTACGGTGCTCAGAGGAGACCCTCCCCTTGTTGCTCCTTCCCACCTGCCTCACCCGGAGAGTCAGGCCGCCGCTGCTTTGACCTTTTTTTGTGTGGCTCCGGCTCCTTCGTCCGAATGGGCACAGAGGCGATTCTTCTTTGCAGCTGTGTCCTTGGCCTGCTGCTTGCAGCTCGGGCCATTTGGGCCGTTGCTGCAGCCATCTTGATCACAGCTGCGGGGGGGATCTGCATGTGCTTTCTTACCAGCAAGTTTCTGGAGGTCCAAATGGCGTCTTTGATGGCGGCCAGGGTGAGCCACTGATTTGCAAAGTCACGTGCTGGCATCTGTTTCTTTGGGCTCACCCCATACAGCACTAGCTGTGCTGTGAGGACCTCCCTTGCTGGTAAGTACGGGAATTGCAAGGAGCCGGCCATTGCCCACTGGTCTACGGCAGCGCTGCACTCCCAGAGCAAATGCCTCACCGACTCAGGCTCGCCACAACCTGGTAGGGGGCAGGTTGAGTGCGCTGACATGCCCCGGGAGTGCATGACGGACCTGACCGGGAGGATCTCATGAGCCACCATCCATGACAGGTCCCGAGTCTGTTTGGGAGAGCCGAATGGTTCGTGTTGCGCCAAACAGTTGAGGGCTCTCCAAATGCCAGCCCACGCACTGGACTCACTGGTTCCCGCTCCTGCACAACTGAAATGAGAGAGCGATGATTTGTTAAAACATACACATCTTCTTGCTCAAGGTGAAAACGTTTTAAAAAGGTCTGGATAAAAGCATAGGTTGGCGGCAGGATAAAAGACACAGGTACTTTAAGATCAGAGGGTAAAATCTTCAGTCTTCTGAGATATGACCCCATCCAGAACCGTGCCATAGCTGCTGTCTTAGCATTTCTGGATGGGGCCGTGGCTGCTGTTATGTGTATAGCTGTAAATCTGCTCCCTAAAAACAATAACAGGTCCGGCACTCCTTTCCCTCCTTTCTCCTTTGGCTTCTTCATCACGCTTCTCTGCAACCGTTCCCACTTGGACCCCCCACAGGAAATAAAAAGATGGCTCGTTCCAGGTCTAAAATCACTTTTCTGGGTGGGATAAACGTATGGCTTTTCTCCAGTGTGAATGCGTTGATGGATTTTTAGGATATCCTGGCGTGTGAAAGCTGCCCCACATTGATCACAGCTGTACGGCTTCTCTCCAGTGTGAATGCGCTGGTGAGATTTAAGGGAACCTTTCTGAGAAAAAGTTTTCCCACATTGTTCACAGCTGTACGGCTTCTCTCCAGTGTGAATGCGTTGATGTATTTTTAGGGTACTCTGTAGTGTGAAAGCTGCCCCACATTGATCACAGCTGTGTAGATTATGTCCTGTGTGAACTCTCTGATGAATCTTTAAATATCCAGATGTTGTGAAGGATTTGTCACAGTGCTGACAGTGGTGACGTTTGGGTCCCTCTCCTCCTCTCTGTTTCTATAACAGACAAAAATAGAGAGAGTTAGTGACCGACCTTTTTTTTTTTTTTTTTAAGTTGCTCTCACAATTTTCCGTCTTTGTACTTAAATTTAACATCAAAATTAAGGAAATTCTATACTGTATATATCATATATTCGGCCTTTATTCATATTTGCTCTAAGTTTTTTTTAACGTTTATGCACACTGCTAAAGAGCTGCTAAACAAATTTTGATGATAGCTTTATTGTTAGGCTTAAGGTCCATTTAAAAACATAAAACATCTAAAAGGACATGCCTCTAAGTAAGCACGGTAATGCGCCTCTAAGCCAGGACTTTTAACATGTAGTGAGCCTTCTACTGTAACTTCTTTTGTTTAACATTGCGTGTTTACACACCAGTTTTTTCCCATACATAGGTTTTACTTGAGCGCCCTGCCCAGGTAGATTGTGAGCCGCCCAGGTAAATAAAATTTGAATTACAATTTTTTCCAATCAGTGTATTTTTCAGCGCACACAGAACCTCATGAAGCCGTGCGTGCATGACAGCATCACCGCTGCACATCAGGCTCAGAGGCTATCGTTAGTAGTACCGTAAGCATGCTCCATATCTTTATAACGGAGCTAACCAGAGCTGACTGGAGCTAACCGCTAACGGAGCTAATCGTTGCTAACAGAGCCTTCAGTTCTCTGTGCTTTTATCCATTAACTGCATTTATAGACTCCAGCCCGAATAAAACCTGTAATTTTATTAAATTGGCTGTAAAAGTTTTAAACTATAACTCAGAGTTGTTTGAATGATAGAAATCTGCTCAGATGAAATCTTTATGAGTGAAACAGGACATGTCAGAACAAAATGTTTAGGATCCCAAAAACACAGATTAAAACTTAAAACGAGGTAAACTTAGAAAGAAATTCACAGATTCGAACTTCCGGGATGAATAACTTCTGAGCAAAACGTTATTAAATAACAAATGACACATCTTTTCTACCATAGTAAGGTTAACAACGAGCTACAAACACATTTTCATCAAAATGAGCCATCCTCCAACCTGGAGAAATAACATTGGTCTCTACGAGCAGCCGGCGGTGAGACGGCAGTAAGACGAGTGCTTAGGGACCGTCTCTACAACACCGAAAAGAGATACAACAAGAATATTTATTCATTTAATGATTAAATAAGGTAGTGTGTCCAAACTTGCATCAATTATAACTTGTCTCCTGCTAGTTGCACTACAGCAGATACTCAAAAAAAAGCATAATCATAATTTGGGGGAATATTTTATGCCAAAAAGACTTAATATTTTAATAATTAAAAAGAGAAGTGTCTCTAAACTTAGCTCACACATAATTAGTCTTCTGCTGGTTGTACTACATCAATTACTTTAAAAAAATAGGCATATGCATAGTTTTGGGGAATATTTTTTGCTAAACAAATGTAATATCTGTCATAATTACAGAGTAATGTCTCCAAAACTACTCCACACATACAAGCCCGCCTGCTGGTTGTACTACAACATGTAGTTTTCAAAAATAATCATATCCAAATTTTAGGGGATATTGGTTTATTTATTTATTTTAGAAAGAAAATCTGTTTTTTTCAATGAAGATAACAAACTAATGAGAAATACAGTCTAGACATTGTTAATGTGGTAAATGACTGATTAGAGAAGGTAGAAAACTGGCCTTCCTTTGAGCTAGTTGAGTATCTGGAGCATCATCATTTGTGGGTTTGATTATACTCTTAAAATGGCCAGAAAAAAAGAACTTTCTTCTGAAACTCGACAGTCTATTCTTCTTCTGAGAAATGAAGGGTATTCCATGCGAGAAATTGCCAAGAAACTGAAGATGTCCTACAACGGTGTGTACTACTCCCTTCAGAGAACAGCACAAACAGGCTCTAACCAGAATAGAAGGAGAAGTGGGAGGCCCCAGTGCACAACAAAGCAAGAGGACAAGTACATTAGAGGCTCTAGTTTGAGAAATAGACGCCTCACAGGTCCTCAACTGGCAGCTTCATTAAATGGTACCCCGCAAAACGCCAGTCTCAACGTCCACAGTGAAGAGGCGACTCCGGGATGCTGGCCTTCTAGGCAGAGTGGCAAAGAAAAAGCCATATCTGAGACTGGCCAATAGCTCGTTGTTAACCTTACTACGGTAGGAAAGACGCATCGTTTGTGATTTAATAACATTTCGCTATAGAGTAATTGATCTCGGAAGTTCAAATCTGTATCTTTCTAACTTTACCGAAGAAAACAAACAAACTATGATCTAACATACAAAATGAACAAGAATTTACTTTAGATAGCTGGAGTCTTATGTGATTAAACAGGAGTTAGGAGGAGACAGTGTTAAGATTCATAATAACTGGCTGTATGGATCAAAATACTATAGTATAGTATTATATAGTTGTTAATCTAATATTTGGGCTCCAGGTAATCAGGTATTTTATCTGTTGAACCGTTAACGTTTTGCAAAAAAAAACAGATTTAATTGACAAAGCACACCATGGCTCCACTTTCCTTTCATTTGTTTTAAATTCAACGAGCAATTTGTTGTATTTAGCAGAATACTAAGCAGCAGAAAGTTTCATCTGACTAGTTTATTACTGAACCAAGCAATCACGCGCCGCGTCGTCACATCCTGCGCCACCCACCACCACAAGTACATTTTTAACTTGTGGGAAACACTGTAAACAAACAGAACTTGTGATGTTTCCCCTCACACTGCTAACGTTAATGAAATCTCCGTCGCTCGGCAGTGAAATGCTGTCAGTCCGTCAGCTCTGTTAGTCCGTTAACAAAGCCAACATTATGTCCTGTTGTCATATTGCTTATTACCAGAGTAAGGCAAGCCACTTGGAAAGTGTAGAGAGCTAAGCTACCAGTTACTCCACATTAAATAAAGCTTAGGTCGAGTTTAAAAATGTTAAAACAATGCTGATCTCTGATGTCAATGTACTTTTATGTTTTAATGTATTCACAACATACGCTGCAGCTGGGTTAGGCAGAAGAATTGTATCAATACTGTTAGACCCAATTAATAGCCTTCTCTTTCATACTGATTCCACTTGAGCAGTAAAAATCAGCTTCTTCATGTTAATTAAATCATGTCTGTCTGCTCTCCTAAGCTTGGGGGGGGGTTTCTTTTATCACACGGCAGGAAGAGACCTTTTGTCTATCCGTCTTGGAGCCTGCTGGCGTGCAGACTAGATTAGAACAAATTCCTTATTATTCCTGTAGCTTGAAAAGAATTGGCACCCACATGGTCGGATCTCTGTGTGACCGGGAGTTACCTCAAAACACATGGATTTGGAAATAGGTTTTTGTCATGCCATTTTCTTATTAAATCTTTTTGTTAATCTTCATTGGACCAAGCCTCTCATTCCTCAAAATTCAAGAAAACGCAACACTATAAACTGAAGCTAATGTTAGCCCCCCAAGATAAATGTAGCAAGCTAAGCTTTGTTTTGTTCCTAGAACCATTTTGTTCTCGTGTTCCAACTGGACCAATTTGGGGATTATTAAGTTCCTCTGGCTGCAGTTCCTGTAACTCTTTCAGCTCCTACTTCAGGACAGGGTCTTTTCTGCATAGTGGTGGTTAGATGGCTGAGATTATAATAACAAAAGGTCAGTTCCTACGGCCACTTGGCCAGTGTGAATGCAAATGGGAAAAAACCTGTTTTGGGGGAGAGTAGTTAGTAGTGTTTGTTGTCTACATATGAAACAAACTGTGAAATCTCCCTCTATTGCACTTTCACAAATAGAATAAATCTTTCACAAATTTGAAACTGTTTTTAAGAATTTTTAGCCTCTCTGGTATAATTTAGTCCAGATTAGACAAGTCTAAGTGTAGTGGTTTTGGATCCGGACCTGGACTAATGTGGTCTACATATGAAAAAAACTGTGAAATCTCCCTTTATTGCGTTCTCATGAAGACAATGAAGCTTTCACAAATCTAAAAGTGTGTTTTAGACATAATTCCTAATTGACCTTAATGACTAACACTCTTTCAATACAGTCAGAGGTTAAAAAAACAGAGGATCAGTCACTCAGCAATGGAAGTTAAGTTTCCTGCTGAATCAGACGCTAACTTCAGCGTGGTGTTTGTCTGTTGGTTAGTTTTGGAGGGAAACGTTCCATTGTTTGTTCCTCTCTCTCTAGAAACACGTCTTTCCATTCCCACATTTGATCTCTAACAACAGAATGAACAGATGATACACAGAGTGTTGTGAATATGTTACATTCCACATTAAATCCTATGAGGAGAACTCATTTATTTGTCATAAAATGTAACACTGTTTATGTATCTGTGTACTCACTTTAGACAATAGTTGTGTCCATCCTTATTCTCTTTCTTTTCTTACATCACGTCATCTAAATGAGTGATATAGTAGGTCTACACCACACTATATACTTTACAAAGAGCCAACCATTTCACACCAACAAACATTTGGTGCGCCAGCGGCAGAAACCTGGTCCAGCCAGTAAGGTTATATGATAGGAGAACACTGACCTGAACATGGCTGCTATCAGAGTCCCAGTCACTCTGGATTCTGTTCAGTACAAATCAAAGCAGCAGAGATATTCAGGAGCTGCTGTCTGCTCTCCTTTTCCTCACATCCACACACAACTAAAACAGTCTGAAACTCAAAGCAGCGGCTGTGAAACGGTTCCATTTCCTATATGTGGTGAGTTGGGTCAGGGGTGGGGAAGACTCTGGACAGACCTGGTAAGCCCAAAGCGGGTAGTGCGGGTAAATTGGGAACGTCTGGAGGAGGCCCTGTCCCGACAGACTTTCAAACTCACACCTCCGGCGGAGCTTTTTCCGGTTTTGGGGGCATTGAACCCGAGTGGACAGTGTTCAAAGTTTCCATTGCTGAAGCTGCGGTGAGGATGGTCTGTAGGGTCTTAGGTGCCTCAAGGGGCGGTAACCACCCCCAACACCGTGGTGGACACCGGTGGTCAGGGAAGCCGTCCGACTGAAGAGGAGTCTTTCCGGGATATGTTATCCCAGACGACTCCAGAGGCAGTTGCAAGGTACCGAAGGGCTCGAAGGGCTGCAGCCTCTACCGTGAAAGAGGCAAAGCAGCGGGTGTGGGAGAAGTTCGGAGAAGACATGGAGAAGGACCATCCAAGCTGTTGCAAGGTACCGAAGGGTCCCGAAGGGCTGCAGCCTCTACCGTGAAAGAGGCAAAGCAGCGGGTGTGGGAGAAGTTCGGAGAAGACATGGAGAAGGACCATCCAAGCTGTGTACAGTAAGGATGGTACGCTGTTGACCTCAACTGAGGAGGTAATAGGGCGGTGGAAGGAGCACTTTGAGGAACTCCTAAATCCGACTAATCGCCCTCTATGGTAGAGGCACAGCTGGAGGATGATTGGGGATTGTCGTCAATTTCCCTGGTGGAGGTTGCTGAGGTAGTTAAACAACTCCACAGTGGCAAAGCCCCAAGAATTGATGAGATCTGTCCAGAAATGTTTAAGGCTCTGGGTGTGAAGGGGTTGTCTTGGTTGACACGCCTCTTCAACATTGCGTGGAAGTCTGGGACGGTGCCTAAGGAGTGGCAGACCGGGGTGGTGGTTCCCCCTTTTTAAAAAGGGGGACCAGAGGGTGTGTGCCAATTACAGGGGTATCACACTTCTCAGCCTCACCGGTAAAGTCTACTCCAAGGTGCTGGAAAGGAGGGTTCGGTCGATAGTTGAACCTCAGGTTGAAGAGGAACAATGCGGATTCCGTCCTGGTCGTGGAACAACGGACCAGATCTTTATCTCGCAAGGATCCTGGAGGGAGCCTGGGAGTATGCCCAACTGGTCTACATGTGTTTTGTGGATCTGGAGAAGGCGTATGACCGGGTGCCCCGGGAGATACTGTGGGAGGTGCTACGGGCAGTACGGGGTGAGGGGGTCCCTTCTCAGGGCCATCCAATCTCTGTACGACCAAAGCGAGAGCTGTGTCCGGGTTCTCGGCAGTAAGTCGGACTCGTTTCAGGTGAGAGTTGGCCTCCGCCAGGGCTGCGCTTTGTCACCAATCCTGTTTGTAGTATTTATGGACAGGATATCGAGGCGTAGTCGGGGTGGAGAGGGGTTGCAGTTCGGTGGGCTGGGGATCTCATCGCTGCTTTTTGCAGATG
Organism: Sander vitreus; assembly: GCF_031162955.1. Classification (NCBI taxonomy): domain Eukaryota; kingdom Metazoa; phylum Chordata; class Actinopteri; order Perciformes; family Percidae; genus Sander; species Sander vitreus. Next base: position 12,526 of record NW_027595743.1, read on the forward strand.
ATGTGGTCCTGATGGCACTATCGGCCTGTGACCTTCAGCACTCACTGGATCGGTTCGCAGCCGAGTGTGAAGCGACTGGGATGAGGATCAGCACCTCTAAATCGGAGGCCATGGTTCTCAGCAGGAAACCGATGGAGTGCCTTCTCCAGGTAGGGAATGAGTCCTTACCCCAAGTGAAGGAGTTCAAATACCTTGGGGTCTTGTTCGCGAGTGAGGGGACAATGGAGCGGGCAGATTGGTCGGAGAATCGGCACAGCGGGTGCGGTATTACATTCAATTTATCGCACCGTTTGTGACAAAAAGAGAGCTGAGCCAGAAGGCAAAGCTCTCAATCTACCGGTCAGTTTTTGTTCCTACCCTCACCTATGGTCATGAAGGCTGGGTCATGACCGAAAGAACAAGATCCAGGGTACAAGCGGCCGAAATGGGTTTCCTCAGGAGGGTAGCTGGCGTCTCCCTTAGAGATAGGGTGAGAAGCCCAGTTATCCGTGAGGAGCTCGGAGTAGAGCCGCTGCTCCTTCGCGCCGAAAGGAGCCAGTTGAGGTGCCTGGGCGCCTACCCTAGGGAGGTGTTCCAGGCACGTCCCAGCTGGGAGGAGGCCCCGGGAAGACCCAGGACTAGGTGGAGGGATTATATCTCCAACCTGGCCTAGGGAACGCCTCGGGATCCCCCAGTCTGAGCTGGTTAATGTGGCTCGGGAAAGGGAAGTTTGGGGTCCCCTGCTGGAGCTGCTACCCCCGTGACCCGACCCCGGATAAGCGGACAAAGATGGATGGAGATGGATGGATTTATGTAGTAGAAATGTGATTTTTTTTTAGAAGTTGGTGCCTTCTAGACTGAGAAAAGCCAGAAAATTTATTTTTTGGCTCATGTGGATGAAAGACAACAACTCCCAGAATGCACTTGCTTCGCTTCCCTACGAGGCCACTCCCAAGCTACGCCTACCGGGTACAGAGTGGCAGTCAAGTCATTGAAGTCAACTTTAAAGTGTGTTTTTATTGTCATTTCAACCATACACACAAAACGTCTCACCGTGGCTCAAGTGGTGTTACACATTTAAAATATATAAAAACGACATTATATAAAAAACGACATACGAAACAGGCTACATTTGGTGCACACACATTATAGGCTCCGTAAAGTTCAGCTAACACATTGGTAGCATTAGCACTTGGGATGTAAACACAGCCGTGAATATGCGTGGAATGTAGAATGTTCGGCATTTAACAGTCACATACTCCACCAGTGGTGACCAGTAGTTGGATACAAGCACTGTGTTTCTGCACCAGTCTGTGTTAAAGCGTAACTCTGCCAAAAATGCAACCTAGGGTCTTTTTGTGAATGTACCTGAGTCAAACTTTTATTTAAAAGCATATTTAGGGACGGAAGCGTCGTTTTTAAGATTTACCGTATTCTCGTTTTTCGGTCAAATGGCCTTTTGAATGGGAGTGCTAGGGGCACTTTTATGCTAGCCTCAAAATAGCTATTTTTTAAAACACTAAGAAGGCTCGACACAACATGAAACTTTGCTCCAAGTATCACCAGGGGCTCTGCACATGAACGCCAGCATTGACATTGTTTGTGTACCCAGATTTTACTAAAAAGAAAGGTTTTGAGCAACTCACATTAGCTGTTGTCGTTTACGCTATCCGCCAATTTCCCAGTCCAAAATAGCCGATCTCCGGATGTGAATGAACGGACTTCATAGGAGAAAATGTCGTTCTTATATGAGGCTCCTTTTTTCAACTACAAGGTCAAAATTGTGTTTCACTAACGACAAAACAAAGAATGATTCGTGCATTTATATGGAACTAAGCTTTTGGAGCTTTCCATCAACAGTGAGTTGCTCAAAACCTTTTTTAGTAAACTCTGTGTACACAAACAATGTTGTCAAAGCTGGCGTTCATGTGTAGAGCCCCTGGTGATACTTGGAGCAAAGTTTCATGTTGTGTCAAGCCTTCTTAGTGTTTTAAAAAATAGCTATTTTGAGGCTAGCATAAAAGTGCCCCTAGCACTCCCATTCAAAAGGCCATTTGACCGAAAAACAAGAATACGGTAAATCTTAAAAGTGATGCTTCCGTCCTAAATATGCCGGGTACATCCACAAAAAAGACCCTAGGTTGCATTTTGGCGAGAGTTCCGCTTTAACATATATGCACAGCCCACCTCCACGAGTCTTCCCCGACAGAGCAGCATCTATCTGCTCGGAAGGATAGCAGGCCTGAAAGCTGGATAGTCTGGTACACTGTTGTTCAGCCATGTCTCCACAAAAACAAAAACACAGCAGTCTCTGAACTCGCGTTGAGAGTTTCGTTGAAGTTGGATGTAGTCCAGATTGATGTGTAATGAGTAGACACTTGCAAGCAAGATGGATGGGACAGGTGGCCGGCTAGCGTTAGCTTTCCACCTAGCTCCTGTTTCCGCTTTCTAGCACACCGCTTTTCGATGTCCCCTTCCCCGGCTAGCGCCATCGACTGACACAGGCAGGCTGAGGTGCTGGTCTGCGTAGCAGGCGAAGCTCGCGTAGTGTGTCGAGTATTCCGTCTGTAATAAAGTTTCCTGCATATTCTCCGATCTCTACCAATGTATCCCGGTGCACAATGCAAGGATGCTGCTGAAAAGAGAGAGCCTGTTAGCTTAGCTTCAAGATGGCTGACACTCGACTTGCATCGGGTAGTGACAGTCCCACCCCCTATGGGCAGGTTGAAAACATGTGGAACTGGCTGGCTGTAGTCCATAGCCTCTTGGCAGGGGGACATGAGGGAGGGAAGCACGGTCATTCGAAAATACTACCGGGTTTCTACTGATACAAAGCTTAATGCTAATCGGTGAAGTATCCCTTTAACGTCACCAACTCGCCACATCCAAACGAGCCCAATGAAGCCGTTACTTGTGGCGATAGCAGTGTGCTTTGTGTGGATGAAGCATGAAGTTAATTTGACTCATTTAGACTCAGCTCCACGACTCGCCGGAAGTCGGCTTATGCTGAAGTTTATACGTTACCATGGCAATGGTACACATAAAAATGGCTGCCACTCTGACCATTATGCTATGTTGATCTGAATGGAAATGGCCTTTCTATCCATTTTATTTCTATGGTTCAGAGAGCTTCAACCTGGCTGAGATTCTCTGGCTGCTGCTGGTCCACACTGGAGCTCCACTCCTGCTGCTTTCTGATGTCACTAACACAGGAAGTAGACGCTTCCTCTCCTGTGTGTTTTCTCATGTGATATTTTAAATGGCTACTCAGTCTAAAAGATTTCTTACTGACTGAGCAGCTGAAAGCTTTCTCTCCTGTATGAGTTCTCATGTGTTTCTTTAAACTTCCACTCAGTCTAAAAGACTTGTTACAGACTGAGCAGCTGAAAGGTTTCTCTCCTGTATGAATTATCATGTGTTTCTTTAAACTTCCACTCAGTCTAAAAGACTTGTGACAGACTGAGCAGCTGAAAGGTTTCTCTCCTGTGTGAGTTATCATGTGTCTCTTCAGATTTGAGTTGTGGTTAAATCTTTTCCCACACTCAGAGCAAATAAATGGTTCCTCTCTTGTGTGTCGTTTCATGTGATATTTTAAATGGATACTCTGTGTAAAAGATTTCTTACAGACTGAGCAGCTGAAAGGTTTCTCTCCTGTATGACTTCTCAAGTGTCTCTTCAGATTTGAGTTGTGGTTAAATCTTCTCCCACACTCAGTGCAGCTGAAAGGTTTTTCTCCTGTGTGAGTTATCATGTGACTCTTCAGGTGTGTCTTGCGGCCAAATCTTCTCCCACACTCAGAGCAGCTGAATGTTTTCTTCCATCTTGAATCATGTTTCAGAGAGTTTAAAGCTGACTGAGGTTCTCTGGTCT
>NW_027595744.1:2500-7500 GCF_031162955.1 Sander vitreus
CCATCACTTTGCCCCAGTGAAGGTGCTCCATGAGCGGATAGAGCTGTGCCACTTGTCCGGTCAAAATACTGGAAGACCGTGCCACCGAAGCACCCATCACTTTGCCCCAGTGAAGGTGCTCCATGAGCGGATAGAGCTGTGCCACTTGTCCGGTCAAAATCCTGGAAGACCGTGCCACCGAAGCACCCATCACTTTGCCCCAGTGAAGGTGCTCCATGAGCGGATAGAGCTGTGCCACTTGTCCGGTCAAAATCCTGGAAGACCGTGCCACCGAAGCACCCATCACTTTGCCCCAGTGAAGGTGCTCCATGAGCGGATAGAGCTGTGCCACTTGTCCGGTCAAAATCCTGGAAGACCGTGCCACCGAAGCACCCATCACTTTGCCCCAGGGAAGGTGCTCCATGAGCGGATAGAGCTGTGCCACTTGTCCGGTCAAAATCCTGGAAGACCGTGCCACCGAAGCACCCATCACTTTGCCCCAGTGAAGGTGCTCCATGAGCGGATAGAGCTGTGCCACTTGTCCGGTCAAAATCCTGGAAGACCGTGCCACCGAAGCACCCATCACTTTGCCCCAGTGAAGGTGCTCCATGAGCGGATAGAGCTGTGCCACTTGTCCGGTCAAAATCCTGGAAGACCGTGCCACCGAAGCACCCATCACTTTGCCCCAGTGAAGGTGCTCCATGAGCGGATAGAGCTGTGCCACTTGTCCGGTCAAAATCCTGGAAGACCGTGCCACCGAAGCACCCATCACTTTGCCCCAGGGAAGGTGCTCCATGAGCGGATAGAGCTGTGCCACTTGTCCGGTCAAAATCCTGGAAGACCGTGCCACCGAAGCACCCATCACTTTGCCCCAGTGAAGGTGCTCCATGAGCGGATAGAGCTGTGCCACTTGTCCGGTCAAAATCCTGGAAGACCGTGCCACCGAAGCACCCATCACTTTGCCCCCAGTGAAGGTGCTCCATGAGCGGATAGAGCTGTGCCACTTGTCCGGTCAAAATCCTGGAAGTCCGTGCCACCGAAGCACCCATCACTTTGCCCCAGTGAAGGTGCTCCATGAGCGGATAGAGCTGTGCCACTTGTCCGGTCAAAATCCTGGAAGACCGTGCCACCGAAGCACCCATCACTTTGCCCCAGTGAAGGTGCTCCATGAGCGGATAGAGCTGTGCCACTTGTCCGGTCAAAATCCTGGAAGACCGTGCCACCGAAGCACCCATCACTTTGCCCCAGGGAAGGTGCTCCATGAGCGGATAGAGCTGTGCCACTTGTCCGGTCAAAATCCTGGAAGACCGTGCCACCGAAGCACCCATCACTTTGCCCCCAGTGAAGGTGCTCCATGAGCGGATAGAGCTGTGCCACTTGTCCGGTCAAAATCCTGGAAGTCCGTGCCACCGAAGCACCCATCACTTTGCCCCAGTGAAGGTGCTCCATGAGCGGATAGAGCTGTGCCACTTGTTCGGTCAAAATCCTGGAAGTCCGTGCCACCGAAGCACCCATCACTTTGCCCCAGGGAAGGTGCTCCATGAGCGGATAGAGCTGTGCCACTTGTCCGGTCAAAATCCTGGAAGACCGTGCCACCGAAGCACCCATCACTTTGCCCCAGTGAAGGTGCTCCATGAGCGGATAGAGCTGTGCCGCAACTCCCTACCCTTCTCCGCTCGAACACTTAGAAAAAATCCGCTTGGATCGACACTTAGAAAAAATCCGCTTGGATCGACACTTAGAAAAAATCCGCTTGGCTTGACACTTAGAAAAATTTCTGCTGTTCACTTCAACGCTTCAATATATGTATGTGATGGTGGTGGCTTGGAGATAGGCCCCAAAGTGACGCTCACCGGAGAAGGGGACAAGCGGTTGAGCTCTTACCACTAACTTCCCCTTCTCCGGTCAAAAACTTTTGGACTTTTTTCTAAGTTTTTCGACCGGAGAAGGGGATATCTGAAGCGGTTGAGCTCTTACCGCTTCCCTCCCCTTCTCCGGTCAAAAACTTTTTGACTTTTTTCTAAGTTTTTCGACCGGAGAAGGGGATAACTGAAGCGGTTGAGCTCTTACCGCTTCCCTCCCCTTCTCCGGTCAAAAACTTTAACTTATTTTCCATCCTCCAGGCCCCTAATGCTCCACTATAAGCCCGAGTTTGAGCCTCTGTGGCTGGGTGTTGACCTCCAGGGCAGTCAGCCTCCCCTCCATGCCCCAGAGAGAGGCTCTCAGCCTGGGTTAACACCCTCCAGGGCCCTAATGCTCCACTATAAGCCCGAGTGTGAGCCTCTGTGGCTGGGTGTTGACCTCCAGGGCAGTCAGCCTCCCCTCCATGCCCCCAGTGAGAGGCTCTCAGCCTGGGTTAACATCCCTCCAGGCCCCTAATGCTCCACTATAAGCCCGAGTGTGAGCCTCTGTGGCTGGGTGTTGACCTCCAGGGCAGTCAGCCTCCCCTCCATGCCCCAGACAGATGCTCTCAGCCTGGGTTAACACCCTCCACGCCCCTAATGCTCCACTATAAGCCCGAGTGTGAGCCTCTGTGGCTGGGTGTTGACCTCCAGGGCAGTCAGCCTCCCCTCCATGCCCCCAGTGAGAGGCTCTCAGCCTGGGTTAACACCCTCCAGGGCCCCTAATGCTCCACTATAAGCCCGAGTGTGAGCCTCTGTGGCTGGGTGTTGACCTCCAGGGCAGTCAGCCTCCCCTCCATGCCCCAGAGAGAGGCTCTCAGCCTGGGTTAACACCCTCCAGGCCCCTAATGCTCCACTATAAGCCCGAGTGTGAGCCTCTGTGGCTGGGTGTTGACCTCCAGGGCAGTCAGCCTCCCCTCCATGCCCCAGTGAGAGGCTCTCAGCCTGGGTTAACACCCTCCAGGGCCCCTAATGCTCCACTATAAGCCCGAGTGTGAGCCTCTGTGGCTGGGTGTTGACCTCCAGGGCAGTCAGCCTCCCCTCCATGCCCCAGTGAGAGGCTCTCAGCCTGGGTTAACACCCTCCAGGCCCCTAATGCTCCACTATAAGCCCGAGTGTGAGCCTCTGTGGCTGGGTGTTGACCTCCAGGGCAGTCAGCCTCCCCTCCATGCCCCAGTGAGAGGCTCTCAGCCTGGGTTAACATCCCTCCAGGCCCCTAATGCTCCACTATAAGCCCGAGTGTGAGCCTCTGTGGCTGGGTGTTGACCTCCAGGGCAGTCAGCCTCCCCTCCATGCCCCAGTGAGAGGCTCTCAGCCTGGGTTAACATCCCTCCAGGCCCCTAATGCTCCACTATAAGCCCGAGTTTGAGCCTCTGTGGCTGGGTGTTGACCTCCAGGGCAGTCAGCCTCCCCTCCATGCCCCAGTGAGAGGCTCTCAGCCTGGGTTAACACCCTCCAGGCCCCTAATGCTCCACTATAAGCCCGAGTTTGAGCCTCTGTGGCTGGGTGTTGACCTCCAGGGCAGTCAGCCTCCCCTCCATGCCCCAGTGAGAGGCTCTCAGCCTGGGTTAACACCCTCCAGGCCCCTAATGCTCCACTATAAGCCCGAGTTTGAGCCTCTGTGGCTGGGTGTTGACCTCCAGGGCAGTCAGCCTCCCCTCCATGCCCCAGTGAGAGGCTCTCAGCCTGGGTTAACATCCCTCCAGGCCCCTAATGCTCCACTATAAGCCCGAGTGTGAGCCTCTGTGGCTGGGTGTTGACCTCCAGGGCAGTCAGCCTCCCCTCCATGCCCCAGTGAGAGGCTCTCAGCCTGGGTTAACACCCTCCAGGGCCCCTAATGCTCCACTATAAGCCCGAGTGTGAGCCTCTGTGGCTGGGTGTTGACCTCCAGGGCAGTCAGCCTCCCCTCCATGCCCCAGTGAGAGGCTCTCAGCCTGGGTTAACACCCTCCAGGCCCCTAATGCTCCACTATAAGCCCGAGTTTGAGCCTCTGTGGCTGGGTGTTGACCTCCAGGGCAGTCAGCCTCCCCTCCATGCCCCAGTGAGAGGCTCTCAGCCTGGGTTAACATCCCTCCAGGCCCCTAATGCTCCACTATAAGCCCGAGTTTGAGCCTCTGTGGCTGGGTGTTGACCTCCAGGGCAGTCAGCCTCCCCTCCATGCCCCAGTGAGAGGCTCTCAGCCTGGGTTAACACCCTCCAGGGCCCCTAATGCTCCACTATAAGCCCGAGTTTGAGCCTCTGTGGCTGGGTGTTGACCTCCAGGGCAGTCAGCCTCCCCTCCATGCCCCCAGTGAGAGGCTCTCAGCCTGGGTTAACACCCTCCAGGGCCCCTAATGCTCCACTATAAGCCCGAGTGTGAGCCTCTGTGGCTGGGTGTTGACCTCCAGGGCAGTCAGCCTCCCCTCCATGCCCCAGTGAGAGGCTCTCAGCCTGGGTTAACACCCTCCAGGCCCCTAATGCTCCACTATAAGCCCGAGTGTGAGCCTCTGTGGCTGGGTGTTGACCTCCAGGGCAGTCAGCCTCCCCTCCATGCCCCAGTGAGAGGCTCTCAGCCTGGGTTAACATCCCTCCAGGCCCCTAATGCTCCACTATAAGCCCGAGTGTGAGCCTCTGTGGCTGGGTGTTGACCTCCAGGGCAGTCAGCCTCCCCTCCATGCCCCAGTGAGAGGCTCTCAGCCTGGGTTAACACCCTCCAGGGCCCCTAATGCTCCACTATAAGCCCGAGTGTGAGCCTCTGTGGCTGGGTGTTGACCTCCAGGGCAGTCAGCCTCCCCTCCATGCCCCAGTGAGAGGCTCTCAGCCTGGGTTAACACCCTCCAGGCCCCTAATGCTCCACTATAAGCCCGAGTGTGAGCCTCTGTGGCTGGGTGTTGACCTCCAGGGCAGTCAGCCTCCCCTCCATGCCCCAGTGAGAGGCTCTCAGCCTGGGTTAACATCCCTCCAGGCCCCTAATGCTCCACTATAAGCCCGAGTGTGAGCCTCTGTGGCTGGGTGTTGACCTCCAGGGCAGTCAGCCTCCCCTCCATGCCCCCAGTGAGAGGCTCTCAGCCTGGGTTAACATCCCTCCAGGCCCCTAATGCTCCACTATAAGCCCGAGTTTGAGCCTCTGTGGCTGGGTGT
>NW_027595744.1:12500-17038 GCF_031162955.1 Sander vitreus
CGTTCCAGCGTCCATCCCTATGAGTGCCACTCCAGACTTGATGAAGACCAAGTCTGGGACCCAGAGTCCCACCATCAGGACCCGTCCATCTTTTCTCTCTCAACGTAACCCATTCTAGGCGCTCAGCTTCAGTGACAAGCCGTCACACACCTTGTGGTGTCTTTTAATCCTGCTCAACTGGACTTTCGGACAGGCCCCAAGTATATGTGAACAGGTCTCGGGAGAACCCCGACAGTGCCGACAGATGACAGCGAGGGCAGATGGTCGCCCCCTCGCCAGAAGCTCTCGAGTTGGGTACACGTTAGCCCTTAACTGAAGGCGGCCGCAATTAGCCGTCTTTTTGAAAGCGATACCTGGGCTCAGCAGCCAACAGTTGCTCACCCTGTCAGCCTCAAACACCCGCACGCCCTTCCCTTGAGCCCCCAGGTCAGTCCACCTGTCGAACTCGACCTGGCGCCAGTCACACGGGACTAGACGCTTGCATACAGGCGTCACAGCAGCTGGGTTCCGCTCTTCTGCCCTATCCCTATTCCCTAGGGAGTCAACTTCAGGAGTCGAAATCCGATCATCCCCCTCCCCAGGAGGATCTAGACTCGGAATCTCGTCCTTAGAACCACCAGCGCTCAGCCAAGCTCTGACAAAGCTTTTTCTGTTAATCGTCTTGTAGGCAACTGTGGATATCACTACCTCAGGGGAATGTGACAACTTATACAGTCGCCGAGCCTGTATAGACGGAACAACCCGAGCCAACCTGACAATGCCCAATCCGCCATCCATTTTCCTGGAATAAAGCAACCCGTCAGTTGTGCACATGGGCAAGTGCAACCATTTCTTGATCGCACATTTAATGCTCCTGTCCATTTCTGTCAGGGTCTTCGCAGAAGCCATGCAGTGATCAACCTCAAAAATGATCCTCGGTACAGCGTAGTTATTCAACAACAACACCTTATCAATCGGGTCCAAAGGTGCTTCACCAATCGCTAGAATCCATTTCTGGATTCTTGCGGACGGGTCCTTAGAGACGACTCCCTTCCATGGGCTCACCTCGACACCCAGGTATTTCACCCGGTCGTCGGGTCCGATCCAGCGGAGACTCTCACCACCCAACACCCACGGATCGTGGGTATTAATAGAGAGAGATCCTCCCGCCTTCTTATCGACTGAGAACCCACAGCACTTTCTGGGCTGAACTTGCAGTCCAGTTAGTTGGCAGTAAGCCTCCAGAACGGCGATGTTGGTAACCATACCTTCCCAAGAGTCACTCAATAAAGCCAAGTCATCTGCAAAAGCTATCGCAGTAGTGGCAATGCCATCACCCACGGCAAAGCCTTGACCCTCGCGTTCGAGAATTTGGATCAGCGGATCCAGGGCAAGATTGAATAGCAGGGGCGACATGGAATCACCCTGCTTAACCCCGACCTTTATGGCGATTTGTGCAGTGTCACCTTCAGCACATCTCACCTGTGTCACACAGTCTTCGTATGAGTCTTTGACCAACTCCAACATATGCCGATCCAGCCCTTTAAGTTTCAGAGCACTCAGGAGGTGCTCGTGCGAAACTGTATCAAAAGCCTTCGCAAAGTCGACAAATACCACCGAGATGGAGCGCTTTTCTTTTCTGCTCAGCTTCAGAAACCCCTCAAGCAACGCCAGGTTCTCTGAGCAGCCCGCTGATGCCACAAACCCTCTTTGGCGCGGGTGAATAGGACACGCCACCGTCATCCTTTTAGTTAAGATCCGAGAGAAGAGCCTTAAGACTACGGACGCAATAGTAATGGGTCGCCATTGGTTTACATCCGCATGCAAACTCCGGTCCGTAGTCTTGGGGATAAGTACCGTCCGACACTCTTTGAAAACTCTTGGCAGGGAACCGGAAACCAGCCATGCTGAGAATATGCGAGACAACTGAAAACCCTCGGGATCCCAGTCCAGCAAATCCCGCTTGGAAATGCCATCCGGCCCTGGGGAGGTTTTCGACTTCATAGACCGGAGATTATTGTTGACCTCGATTGGAGTAATGAGGGTTCCGAAGACCGAGTTATCCACACTTCCCAGACCCTGAAACTGGCCCAACCCTTTGAACGAATCAACCTTACTCCACCTGCTTTTGAACACGGAAGTGATCTCAGAGAGGGGGATTGGACATGACGTGCCCAAATGTCCATCCAAGACATATAAGGCCAAGTTCGTTATATTCGTACGCAACAATCGGTATAGGAAGCGTCTTTTCTTCCTCCTTCTGACGCTCCTTGTTCCCATATTGAGAGAGTGGGGAGCAACGGGACCAGTCCGCACGGAATTCCCAATCCTTTTCTTCCCTAATCTCCGGATCAACATAGAGGCCACAGATGCGATCGCCCCCTGACGACAATCGTCCTCTGAGACAGGATTGCGAGTGGAACCTTCAACAGTAACGCCCTGACGAACCGCCTCCCTCAGTAGAGAACCCACTTCGTTTGCCGGCTCGGGGGGCTCACTCGGTGCAACCAACTTCCGAATGAGCCTATTCCTGGATCCAACAAGTTGTCGAAGAGCTCCTTCCTGTCTCTGGAGAGTCTTACACACCGATCTGTGCTTTAATCTCACCATCTCTCTTGTCTTCTCAGAACCAGGGGCAGAGGTCATTACCTTAACTGGGTTGGTCGATGGCATGTCCCTGACCTGGGGAGCCAGTCCCTTCAATCCCCTCGTCGCAACCAGCTTGGCTGCAGAACCAAGCTGTCGGCTTTCGTCTCTCCGGGAAACCTCGTCCAAGTAAGCCGCTGGGTGTGCATGACGCTTGTGTTGAGACAGACCCCTAACCGACAGAAAGGTTCTGACACAGATATTGCACCAGAATCTTGGCCCAATCACCAAACGGGGACTAACCCTTCCATTGCACTTGGGTAAGTGACAATCAATTTGATGACGTTTTGGTCTAGTCCTCAAACACTTACGACAAGCCCATTGTACATCTCTCACACCATGAGATCTCATCAAATGGTCAATAAGATCCGGGACGGAGAGTGCAAGTGCACCACACAGCTCACAAGGGTCGGGCCCCGGAAGGCTAATAACCAACTGCCTAGAACCACCGACAGCTGGGGCGGCGGGATCAATCACAGGGCTGGCAGAAAGAGGCTGGGGGGGGTATACCACATCTGACTGTCCGGCGCCGCTGATGTCAGCCATTTTTCCACCCCTCCCCGTAGATTCAACCACTGGGCATCCACCATCATACCTGACGGCATGAGGCGTCCCAGGGACGTGTGCACCGGACGGACTCACCAAATCCCGGTCCATGGAAACGTTCGCAGCTGTGAATCCGAGAGTTGAACCCAGACCAAGGATCAACCTCTCATCACAAATCAGAGGAACCGCCCTTTTGGTTGGAGGGGAAGCCGACTCCGTTTCCCTTACCACCTTCCTCTTGGACCCACTGCCTCCAGTGAGTCCGAGTTTACGCCTACGGGAAAGAGACAAGCGATTGACAAAGGGCACAGAGTCCTCAGGAGTAAACCTGAATGTAGAACTGTCAGACGCGCTCTCCCCACGCGGGTTTCCACTCCCTTCTCCGTTAGCCACAGGAGTTCCCGAATCCTGGGGATCCAGAACATAGGATACTCCTCTCTCCCCATCACCAGCCGGCTGATGGGTGCTCCAAACCCCTCCGAGGGCAAGTCTTCTCCGCCTCGAGATGGAAAGCCTGAGACGACGGGGAGTGTCGGGTAAGGACGAACCCAACAACAACCCAGGCGGAGATAGACCCCCCATCAAAGGGGGTGGGGGTCCGGGCAACTGTGGTAGCGTGGCAGGACTACCGCACCCAGACCCCCTACGCCAGACAGCCAGAGATAAGGCGGTCCTCCACCTGCGCCAAGCCAGGCTAGGAGACAACCCAGTCTGGCCGGCAACAGGGGAGCCGCCCCCCCTAAACATTTGACTGACGTCCCAACTAGAACCTACTAGACAGCAACCCAGCAAGTTTTAGCGGTGAGAATAATAAAGTATTGAGGACCAACTACTTTGTCACCGTAACTACTGTGGCGAGAACCTTCCCAGACCCACAGAGCAAGTTAATAGAAGATATAAATACCAATACAGCCTGCCACCAAACCAGATTAGAGGTTGATAGAGGTAAGCAATGGGACTTAAACATTGCTATAATCAACCAAGGGCCATTCACCAACCCTGTAAACTAACTAAATAAGTATTGGTATGTGTAATGTTGGGACTTTCGCAGGCCTTTAATAAGGACCGAGCCGTTCGTAACAGGGAATATATCTGAAGGCTACTATGCCAGAAGCTGTTCACCACATCACTGAGTCAGTTTAGGAGCTCTGGTTTCAGGCATTACGTTCGTCCCAGACAGGAGGTCCACAACGAGGAGGTCATCGTTCTAGAATCAATATCTATACTTGAACAACCACCCGTTATTTGCCCACCAGCCCTTTTCAATCGCACACCTTATTCCTGAGCTCCAAGGTCGGCGCTTCACAGTGAGGTTATTTATTGGAAGCTGGAAGAGCAGTTCACCACCAGGACCCCTGAGACCTATG